>NC_134486.1:233116888-233416888 GCF_040206685.1 Ascaphus truei | reverse complement strand
CATTAGTATGGATAATGTAGAGTACAAAGATAAATCAGATTGAATAGGAACAAGTATGAAAAATGGACTCACTAATGGTTGTTTTTCTTTTCAGCAATGAACATGTAATCTCCAATTAGCAGCTTTCTATTTTATAATGACCTAATTGAACTATAAAATGACAGTGTTCTTCCCCATTCACTTAAGTTTTGTAAACAGTATTTAGACAAAATCAGTACTGTATGCTGAATAACAGAGTAAGTTCATTATCCAGTCAAAAAGACGTATTTACATTGCTGCTTCTGTTTTGGCATAGAAAGCAAGCAGCTGAGCTAAAAGGTGGTCAGATACAAACTAATACAGTCATTCAGAATGTGACAGCAGGGGCAGCCTGGCACCTACAATAAAAGTGAAATCCCGCCGGATGCCCTAGTCGTCAATAGGTTAATGTACTGTAAGGGTTAACAGCCCTCTTGCGTAGGAATAGATTAATCGGGACCCCTCTGCTATCTAGAATGGTTGCGGTTCCTCTCTGATGGGATTAGATGTGTTTAATGTTTCTAGTTGACTTAGTTAGGCTCAACTATGGTATCAGGGGATTGATGGGGTGAATAAGAACCGTCGTGGTGGCAATACCACAAGACCTTCTACAGAAGGAGTCACAGTGGATAAGGCGCCTTGAGACCATGACTCCTAATGGTATGAATAAGGAGCTGGATCTGGGTTGTTTTTAGCAATCAGGTCTTATTATGTTTGGTTGTTTAATCTCTGATATGCTCCACTAGATATGCTTAGAGATACGGTGATATGGACCTCCGTCTTTCTACAGATTGAACGTCTATTAAGTTGTGCCATTATCCGTATTCTTTGAATGTTGTGCCGATCCACCTGCACCTACCTTGTAGTGACTCCCGTCGTCTCCTTGTGATCCTACTTTATCGTGCTGGTCATCTCCCACCTCTATCCCATACTGTCCTCGTTCATTATTGGTGTGCTGTCTATATTTTGTCTGCAGATAACTATTTGAACCTAGTTCTCAAGGGCATGTATTATAACTGTGATATGCATACGTTCTGATTGGTACTGCCATAGTCCTGGTCTCAATGAGTAGAATGTGTATTGTCACATGCAATTATATACTTAGATCAGTTAACATGACACTGCTTGATCATGTGTAGAATGGGGACACATTGTCACATGTAATTACAGCTGCAGCGGCCGTTATTCGAAAATTTCACGCAGTGTGTAAATTGGAATACCCATGTCATGGCGCGTACTATTTTCCAACCGTTCCGCCTTAGACGCGTGTTGACTCGGATTTCTATCGGGTGTAGAACATTGCATTTTATCGCGGGCTGCAATACCGTCGAGAAACGCAAGTGAGCGATCACGAGTTGTTGTCTTAAAAATCTAATAGAGAAGGAGAAAAACTGGAAGAGCACTACTGTAGATATCAAAAAAGTAGAAAGGAGGGTGCGTATCCCATAAAAAGATTATTTATTGGTCATGGAAAAACAGGGCAATGGAGAGCCCTACCAATGTTTCACGCTTCACAGAAAGTGCTCTGTGAAGCGTGAAACGTTGGTAGGGCTCTCCATTGCCCTGTTTTTCCATGACCAATAAATAATCTTTTTATGGGATACGCAACCTCCTTTCTACTTTTTTGATACCTACAGTAGTGCTCTTCCAGTTTTTCTCCTTCTCTACTAGCCTACCCCTTGGACGGAAGCACACCTGGGGACTCTCACCTTTGGATCGCATGGACTGTGCAGCACTCAGAGTGAGTCAATCGCTTGCTACATGTTTTCCTGTTCCGGACTTTATTTAGACAATTGGTACGCTATAGGGTGTTATTATGCTCAATCTTCTTGGTGTTATTGTTAACTACAGCGTCACTTATTAGTGAGCTTACCATCTGGGACTGCAACCCAGTACCTGTCTTCTATCAAGTTTATGTTTAGGGGTCCCCCTACAAGTATCTGGTTATTCATTCATTCATTTATCCTACTGTTGGGGTCTTTAGCATTACGCAGTCACATGGTCTTAAAAATCTAATAGCAATTCAACCTGTCTTTTATTGCCGTACAGTTCAGCAAGTGTGTGTGTGTAATTGTAATTTGAAGATTAACGTTACGAGTTCATACTGTATAGTGTACATGGGAAAGAAATCCTTTCTGAGGCTCCTTAGCCATACACAGATTAAAAATATGATGACACATACAGTATACAGGATAAAAAAGGGAAAATAAGTAATACAAAAATACATTGTTGCTTCTTCTTCCGAATGTAAAATATTTTTTCCGCTCATGCATTTACAGTATCTAAATGGATCCTTGTTGAAACGCATATGCGTGTCATCACATTTCTATATGTATTATTTATTATTTATCAATCAATGCTTTTGCTAGCCTTGCTCTTCTTTTCAAACTGTTTTTTTATGCGCATGCGTGTACTAGGGTGTGGGGTTCAAAACATTATTATGACCTGTTCAAAAGATTTCTTTGAACTAATAATCCAGCATACAGCCCTCTCCCCCCCCCCCACACAAAAGGCTAAAGTATTTCTACTGCTTATCGACACCCCCCCAAAACCATTCATTTGTAATTGGAGGCTTTGTGGCTTAGTGTAATCTTCCTGAGCCCGGGGTTCAAACGCGCATGCATACGTGTGAAAAGCCATTCTTGGGTTGAGGCTTTGGCGAGAAATACTTCTCATTCAATGTAAATTTCAAGTCTGAAAAAAAAATAAACGGAAAAAAAATAAACGAAAAAAAACCCTGTTTTTTGTTTTGTTTCTCGACATGGGCTTGCATAACAATTTTTGCTATTCTTAGAATCAATCTAGCTTTTTAATTATACACTAGTCATGTATACTGTACTTTATGAGGTGGATGGCATACTGTGATTTTTATTTGGGGGTGTGGGGTTCAAAACATTATGATAACCTGTTCAAAAGATTTCTTTGAACTAATAATCCAGCATACAGCCCTCTCCTCCCCCCCCCCCACACACAAAGTCTAAAGCCAAAGTTATTTTCAACTTCTTATCGACACCTCCCCCGTGAGAGCCATTCATGAAAATCTTTGAGGCTTTGTTTACAGTTATCCACACCTCCCGCAAAGCAATTCATTTGTTACAGACTGTCTAGACACACACATTCAAAGTGAATTTTAAGTTTGAAAAAAAAATAGACCCTTTTTGTTTCTTTTTTTATTTGGGGGTGTGGGTTCAAAACATTCTGACGACCTGTTCAAAATATTTCTTTGAACTAATAATCCTGCATACACACCTCTCTCCCCCTCACCCCCCACAGACACTTATACACACACACACACACACACACACACACACACACACACACACACACACACACACACACACACACACACACACACACACACACACACTAGTGGGATAGGTAGCACATCAACACACACCCCTCCCCCCCCCACACACACACACAACGTTCCAATGATTCTCATTAATTTAAAGAAGGAACAATTTTATTTGTGCAGGATATTCATGGAAAAATGAATAATAAAAAAAAGACAGTATGTCACCTCTTCTTCCAAATTTACAATTTTGACTTTATCTTCTTCGTAATGGTTGTAGTTCTTTTGTCATTGAGAGAGGGGGGGTTGTGTAAATTACTGACGGTTGCTTCAGTATACACACAGTACAATACTTTTACACATGCCCCCCCCCCCCTTTCCTGGTCTGCAGCAGCTCTGAAAAGAAAAGAAAAAATGAGTGCAGTAAAGTGCATTTAAGGCATTGCGTACAGTATATCACTATATTGGACAAACTATATACAGTATAACTGTATAACTACTGTATAACTGTAAAACTACTATAGGCTGCACTTATTGTAAGTCACTTATTTATACTGTATACAGTATACTGTACTGTAACTATTTACTGTATAACTATACTACTGTAGGTTAGATACATCCTGTACTGGATTTTATACTGTATATACGGTACAGTAGAAAGCGGAGCGGAAGGGCTGACATAAAATGGTTATTTTGAGTACCATACTTATCTGTATCATTCTTTCCTGTACTTACCATACTACAGTACAGTACCTTACTACTTTCCTGTGGCTTGCCCATTACGCTGTAAAAGAATAAGCAACACGGTCGCAATATGATCGATATATTGATTGCATTTTTGTACAGTGAGTATTTTGTTCCAGAAACTCATTATTCCTACTACTAATTCATCCTTTTTGGACAGTTTCACCACTTTTCTGATATAATCCTTCAATTGATGCCATACCAATTTGATGGGATTCAAGTCTGGAGATCTTGAATTGGCGGGGGGGGGGGGGGGAGGGGGAAGGTGAATTAGTTAAAGAGATATACTGTAAACAGTGTAAAACAATGAGAAACGGTTACCGAACTTACTCCGGTGGCGTCTTAACCCAGTTGATACCGCTTTCAAAAATATGGGTAGTTAGACGCGGTGTGTTTCGGATCATTGTCCTGGAAGAAATGGTGACCAGATGGGAAATCACGCGTAATGTATTCAACAATCTCGGGCACTATTTTCTCTTGGAAAAATACTTTATGCATGATTCCTGGTACAAGAAAAGAAAAATGTAACATTAGGGTACCAAATACTGTATACTACAGCTGTACAGTTAATAAGGCCACAGTATGTGTTTTTGTGCATTATTTTACCCTCAAAGATGATGATGCATCCTGGTCCACGTCTAGAGATCGCACCCCACACATGCATCTTCACTGGGTGCTTGGGACACGGCTTCAGAGATAGGCGTCCTTTTTGGAGAATGCAAAAGTAGCAAATCTCTCAAGCGATACAGTTGTCTCATCAGTAAAGATGACATCCTGAAATGTCTCGCCACTTTCGATCCATGCCTGTGCCTGGTCCACTCTTTTGATCTTGTTGGCATCCCTTATCATAGGATACGGTCTGTAATGACAAGGAATAATTGTACAGGTACAGTAAAACCACACTTTTACCTACTGTCCAGTACTAACTAGAGCACAGCACTCTGCATACAGTACTATTGCAATATACTGAACTATATTACTACTGTAACCAGAGAAAAGAAAAGCAGCGCACTGCCAGGGAACGTGGAATGTGATAAAATGTAATTTGCTTTATTAAAAAATAATTACTGGCGGGTGGTATTACTACTGTATACTGTAGTTTTAGTACTATATGCAATATACAGTACTATACTGCACCGACACACTTTATTCGAGCAAATACCCAGTATGTACCTGGCAGATACCTGGAATGCGCCGCTCCTCACCTCTGACAAGCCCCGTTGCGTTTGCCTTCCCAGCCTGGGTTCATGCCTGGCTGACGGGCGGCTGATCTGTTAAATGATAATGATTAGGATTTAATAGGCTGCAATGCTTCGCGTGTCTACCAGATGGCATAAATTCATGAATTGTAATGCAGTATATATATATATACTGTGCAGTATTGCAGCCAGCGGGAATAAAATGCTTCAATCCCTGCCTGGAAAATACCTCAATGCACTCGGGCAGAAAACAGTCACAAACCTCAATACACCCGGGTATACCCGAATTCGTGGGACTAGCCGAGCTCGAATAAAGTGTGTCGCCAGTGTACTTTGCTACAGTAAGACACTTACCTTACATGTCCATATTTCCATCCCAATTTGCATCTCATCTGCCTGATGCTGGTCTCAGAAGCTGTTATGTTGTGAGTTTTCTCAAGAGCAATCTTGACCCTTGTGGCACACCTCTTATTCTGGAAGCTAGAGGATCACGTGGTTATGTCTCAGCTCAGATAGTGCCAACTCGCCCTCTTTCCTAAGCACGACAAGATCTGTTTCTTTTCTTGGTTTTATTGAGGGAAAACAGGATAAGGTACAGTCTCTTGTGTAGAGGTGTAGGTGTCTCTGTGTGTGCTCAGTGATCAAGGGAGGTGAAAAGATTCTCCTTCAGCACCATTACAGGGTTTTACAGAGAGGTACTCACGAGTCCTGGGAAATGGTGGAAAGGATGAAGCAGTGTATGCTGGGTGTCAGATATTCTGGGGACAGACCATCTGTGGGCAGAACAGAGGGGAAGACAGCAGACTAACCCATTTGGGAGAAAGGCTGGGGCTGCCATGGCAACTCACAGGAGTGCCTGGAGAAGCTGCAACATGTAGCAAAATGTAGCATCTTAATGCAGCAGACTGCTGGAAAGGGGGAAATGGCTCTGTATTATCACACAAGCATTGGAGTTGCATGTAGAACCAGATACGTACAGCTGCCACTAAGCATGCTGACAAGCAGGGCTGCAAGGACAAGGGGGGGGGTGAGACAGAAATGCAGACAGGGGTATTCCTGTTCCATGACACTCCCCGTCTGGTATCTGTAGATACCACTATATGGTAGGCTATGTGGAACATATGTGCAATGCATACAACATAACAACATAATAATGCAAAGTCCATGTCCACATAACGAGGTGATACCGGCCGGCACCACTGGTGTTGAAATCCCTTGGCAAAGTCTTTTAGCAAAGGATATTGGATGGATGAACCGCTCCAGGTTTGCTGGTTTCACCACAATGTCTTTCTGTGAAAGTCTCTGGCACTGTTTCCTTTCGACTTTGTGAGAGAACAGTACCTTTGACTCTGTAGCTTTCTCTACAGAGTGCATCGCCTCGTGGATGTGCCAGTCATGGTAGTTTGTCATCCCATCACCTGGCGTTTGGCGGAAGGAGATGGCTTTAGGTTCCTTTAGGAAGCGGATTAATGTCCCTGGAAGACTGATCGTCAAGTCTTGTCCAGTGAGGAGGGTGTCGTTCGGGGAGACTCCCTGGAGTTGAGCGCTAGGGTTGAACACTACCCTGATTTGATCGGGTTCCTGAGGGTGGTAGGCCCCAGGTGATTGGAGGTACCGACATTCTTCGCCTTCCTCCATTAGAGGTGCTGGCTTTGCGTGGCCGTTAAAGAATATCTTCTGGATGAAGACCACAAAGTTGTTTTTGGTCTCTGGTTCCCTTTGTAGGCCGCAGAGGTGCGAGGTGAACCTAGAGATGGCATGTTCTCCATTGTTTGGGAAGCGCCTCCTTGGTGAACGGAATGGTAGCGGAGTCACCCGACTGCTTAGTCCGTCTTTAGAGAGCTCCTTGACAGTTAACCTCGGGAATCCTCTATCTTCCCTCGATGGTGTTTGTTTGTCATCGTTCCTTGTTGTCTGGAACGCTGTGCACCGTAGTTCATCGGTACATTTCTCTTGCACGAGAACATCTCCGCGTAGTTTGGTGAAACGCTTTTGTGTTTCTTTGTTGACTGCCGTCGGGAGGTTGTTTTCTCCCTGGACATAACGAAGAACAGTCTCTTTTGTCCTTGTAAATCCTTTTGGGAAATGTCTCTGCAACTGTCCCCTCTTACGTGTTTGAACGAACAGTCTTTTTGACACTGTGGCTTCGCCTGTGGGGCGCAATCTTTTGCGGCTATGCCAGCCGTGGCAATTGGTTGCTCTGTTGCTTGATACTCTGTGGAGAGGAACAACTGTACGTCTTAATCGTGCCCTTGCTCGCGGGAGTATTGTCTGATTGTTTGTTGTTTTTAGGACGATCCTTTTGTCGGTCACCTTTGGGAGGTTACTCTCTTCCATCGGTGGAGTCGACTCATCATCCTTGGCTGTCTGGACTGCTGAGCATCCTAAGCCATTGTCGCATCCCATCGGCGTGGGGATGTCTTTGTTGGTCTCAGGGTTATGACCTTGTCTTTTCTCTTCACTTGGCCCTTCGGTCACTTGGAGATGGCCAAGACATGGTTCGGAGAAAGATGTGTGTCCACATTCTGTCACCTCCGTTCTGCGGGCATCGACGTAGTCTTGCCCGTGCTCTTTGTTAGTGCACGAGTTGCCCACTATCACCCATCCTAGGTCGAGTCTTTGGGCGTATGGCGCGTTGTGGGGTCCGTTGTGCTGTTTACGGACTTTATGTACTCTCATGATGTCCCTACCGAGCAGCAGCAGGATCTTGGCGTCTTGTTCCACCGGCCGGATGTGGTTGGCTATTCCTTTGAGGTGGGGGTAATGGAGTGCCACGTCTGGTGTGGGTATTTCGTCCCTGTTTGTGGCCATGTGGTTGCACTCGATGAGTGTGGGAAGGGGTATGTTCACTTTGCCGTCTATTGAGCATATGGTGTAGCCATTCACTCTTCTCCCTGTGGTCTCCATTTGCCCTGCGCACGTTCTGAGAGTGTAAGGAGAAGCACCATCTTGTATGTTAAACATGTCGAAGAACTCTGACCTGACCAGTGATCGGTTGCTCTGGTCATCGAGGATTGCGTACATCCGAATAGCCTTCTCAGGTTGTCCCTGGGGGTGTACTGCGACAAGGCATATTTTGGAGCAGGACATTTTGTCACCTTCTTTTCCGCAAACTTCAGTGCGCTGAGATGTGACGGATGTTGACTCTCCTTTTTCTTTCTCCCCGCCATGCTCTGCTATGGAGGATGGGTTCTTGAGTTGGTGGAGTATCATCGCCTCTGGGTGTAACGCTGTCACGTGCTTGTCACTCTCACACACTGTGCATTTGATCTCTTCCTTACAGTCCCTGGCTAGATGGGTCGTGGAACCGCAGCACTTGAAGCAAACTCCGAATTCTCCAAGTAACCTCTTGCGTTCCTCTAGGGACTTCATCCTGAACCCAAAGCACTTGTTGAGTGGGTGTGGCTTCTTGTGTATGGGACATTCCCTGTTTGGGTCCCTTGGTTCCTTGTCTCCGGCCACCGACTGATCGGGAGTAGTTTGGGTCGTGGGAGGCACGTCCGTCCTGCGGGCCGAGATGGGTGTTTGGGGGTTACCATATCTCGTCGCTGGTCTCTCGTTCTTCGGGCTGCTTGCACTGTATGCGGTTTGCGCACCTAAGATGAAACTGGGATCGTTTCTTGTCCTTGCCGCTTCGCGGATGAAGCTCACGAAGAATGAGAATGGGGGGAAGACGACTTGCTTCTCCCTTTTGTATTTTAGCCTTGTGAAAGCCACCTTTCTTGGAGGTTGAAGGGTAGTTTCTCCAGGATGGGTCTCACTCCACGAGCTGAATCTAGGGCGTTGAGACCTATTAAAGAATGGTCTTTCCTTGCAAACTCCAGTTCTTGCAGCAGGTCTCCAAGATCTCGTAACTTCGAGTAGTCTTTAGTTGTGATCTTGGGGAAGCTCTCGATTCTTTTGAAGAGTGAATCTTCGACTGCTTCGGGGCTGCCATAGGACTCTTCTAGCCTTTCCCACACTAGGTCAAGACATACTTGGGGTTGATGTGCGTTTGCCGTCCGAAGTCTCTGCGCTTGCTCCCTGGATACGTTCCCCAGGAACTTAACTAACAGGTTGAGTTCTTCCCTTGCTGAGAAGTCCAAGCTGTCGATTGCGTCTTTGAACGTGAACTTCCACGTCAGGTAGTTCTCAGGGCGGTCGTCGAAGCTGATGAGTCCTGCGTGCACCAAGTCGCGCCGGATCATTTACTTGGCTATGTCTGTCAGACCTGAGACATCGGCGCGTTTGCCCCGTTCTGAGGTAGTTGCTGGGACGGTCTGTGCAGTCACCTCTTCCTTGGCGTGGACGCGTGATGGCTGCTGGCTAGTGTGAGGGGCTGTTTTCTCCCGCGTGGGTGTACCTGGATTGCTAGCCTGTTGTGGTGCATCCGTGTGCGCGCTGGCGTGTGGATCACTGTTGTGGCTGTGGCTATCCCAGGCAGCATGTACCATTGCAGGAACGGCATCTTCTCCTCGTGGGCCTAGCAGGTCTTCGGTATCTGTGGAGTCGCTCCATCCGTGTTGAGATGGTGCGCTGGTGTTTACACTGAAGAGGCTCCTTACGTAGTCTTCAGTGCGTCGGGCCGGATCCTCTGAGGCAATCCGTCTGTACGGTTGCTCCCCGCCGTCCTGTTGCGCGGCTGCTTCTAGGACTTCGGCTTGGGCTATAGCGGCGGCGGCTTCCTTCTCTTGATTTAGTGCCTCTAGATCCGCGTCCAATTCGGCCTTTTTACGCGCCGCGGCAGCGGCGGCATTTGCAGCGGCGGCGGTAGCAGCGGCGACGGCGTTGGCAGCGGCATTCTGCTCCTCCTCTTCTATGCGCGCTCTTTCTGTCCTTACGGCTGCCTCTCTGTGACTATATTCAGCCCTGGCACGTGCGGCCTCTGCGGCGGCTCGCGCCTTGGTAGCGTTTGTGTTTGCGCTGGACGCGTTAGACTGCGCTGATCTTGCTGATCTAGATGAGTGCCTGGATATGCTTGAGCGCTGCGATGCGGTCTCCAGGAGGAGCTCTTTTCTCACGCTTTGAGCGTCTGTGATGGCGGCCCGCACGCGGATGTCACGTGCAAGATCAATGTTATTTTGTAAGTCTCTTTCTTGCAGACTTTCGCCGGTGTTGGTTCTGGTCAAGTAGGTGATGTATGTTTCTGACAGCCCTTGGTAGCACGAGTGATCAGACTTTATTTGAATAATTGCCTGCGCGAGCTGTTGTGCATTATCGCCAATACTAACGACATTGCGTAACTCCAATGCGGTTGTTTCCCAGGCCAACTCTAATTTAGCGCGGTGCGCTTCAATGTCGCTCTCATATTTTTCGCGGCCCTTTTGTGTCAGTGTGACTGTCCGTTTGGGCCTTGCGCCCGCCTGCGCCTGTTGCAGATGCGCAGCGGTCTCTGTGTCTGAGAGATCGCTTTCCTGCGTGATGTCTGGTGAGGCTCTGAGTTCTGCCATGCTGTAGGTGTGTGTAGGCCTTTTGCCAGTGCGTGTGGCGTGTGGTCTTTTACCTTTTCAGCGATGGGCGTCTGTCTCAGATGATGCCGAGCGGTGTCCTGCAGCGTGCAGCGTTGGGGTAGCTGTACTTACAGGTGTCCGTTGGCTCCTCACTGTGGGGCTGAGCAGCGGGTGGACTCAGACAGAGAAAAAGGCAGTTAGGAATTGTGAGAGAAGCACTGTTTGTTGCAAGGCTGCTGTGCAGTTTGAGCTACTGGTTGTCTGTGAAAGCTGCAGACTGTGTGCAGTTTTAGCTACTTGGTGCTTCCTTTGTGTGGTGTAGAGGTTGCTCTGTATAGCTGTGTAAGCTGCTTGCTTGTACTGCTGTAGAGGCCACTCTGTATAATGGAGTCTGGAGTAGCAGCTCCTGTAAGTGTCTGTAAGGCACACGATT
This sequence comes from Ascaphus truei, assembly GCF_040206685.1. NCBI lineage: Eukaryota > Metazoa > Chordata > Amphibia > Anura > Ascaphidae > Ascaphus > Ascaphus truei. The sequence goes on along the minus strand of NC_134486.1, from coordinate 233,405,773 downwards.
ATCTTTTCACTATTCTGGAAGCTAGAGGATCACGTGGTTATGTCTTAGCTCAGATAGTGCCAACTCGCCCTCTTTCCTAAGCACGACAAGATCTGTTTCTTTTCTTGGTTTTATTGAGGGAAAACAGGATAAGGTACAGTCTCTTGTGTAGAGGTGTAGGTGTCTCTGTGTGTGCTCAGTGATCAAGGGAGGTGAAAAGATTCTCCTTCAGCACCATTACAGGGTTTTACAGAGAGGTACTCACGAGTCCTGGGAAATGGTGGAAAGGATGAAGCAGTGTATGCTGGGTGTCAGATAGTCTGGGGACAGACCATCTGTGGGCAGAACAGAGGGGAAGACAGCAGACTAACCCATTTGGGAGAAAGGCTGGGGCTGCCATGGCAACTCACAGGAGTGCCTGGAGAAGCTGCAACATGTAGCAAAATGTAGCATCTTAATGCAGCAGACTGCTGGAAAGGGGGAAATGGCTCTGTATTATCACACAAGCATTGGAGTTGCATGTAGAACCAGATACGTACAACTGCCACTAAGCATGCTGACAAGCAGGGCTGCAAGGACAAGGGGGGGGTGAGACAGAAATGCAGACAGGGGTATTCCTGTTCCATGACACCTCTCATCATTATCTTCACTTATTTGGTCCACCAGAAGCATTGTCGTCCTACAGTGTAAAGGAAAACAGAACAATTTGTTACAGTAGGCCCCAAATTTTGTCTCCAACAAATTTAATACTGACTAACCTCAAAACTACAGCACTTATTCACCCTTATAACCTCTTATATTGTAAGCTCTTCAGGGCACGGATTTCCTTTCCTATTGTCTGATTTTGCTGCACTTACTGCTTATTTGCTGTACTTATTGTATTATAAAATTCCCTGTACTGTATTCTTTGTGAAGCACTGAGTACACTTTTGGGGCTATATAAATAAAGACATACAATACAATACAATATGCAATGCAGTGGGTGTGTGACTGAGATATTTCCATTAAGCAGTATGCAAAGTAGACCAAGCCTAGCAAAAGGTGAAGACTGTGCCACCTCATACGGTACTGTACTGTACATGTACAGTATACAGTCGAAATTACAAGTGATTTTAAGAATGTAAAAATTGATAAAATATTAAAAACAGGCATATAGTCAATTGCTAATAAAAAGGTACTGTAAAAAACACTAATGCATTTTAAAGTATAGTGTAATTATAGTACATACTGTAACAGTATAGAAAACAAAAATACTTACTCAGTAGTGATTGGGGGTCCGCTTTACACTTTTGGCCTTACCATGGGCATGATAAAACGAGTGCAGTGCTTGGTGCTAAAACGAGGCCCGAAGAAACTAACCAGCTGTGGATCTGTGAAATTCGGTGTCCTTTTTGGTACATATCCTGTATTCTCATGCTGAGATCCTTTTAAATCTTTTTCATCGGCATCACTGCTTTTAGAAAAAGAAATCAAGCACAGAGGAATGTATATTCGATGTGTATTCGATGTGTATTCGATCTGCATTGAATCAACAAAATGGATGGTGTATTTATACTTTAATAGGCCTCCGCCTCGCTCGACAGGTTTAGTACAGAGTATGCCCACTTTAAACACCTACAGCTCGTGTCAATGCTCTCAAAAAAACTCAAATACTGAAGGGACACAGTGTATAAAAGGTGACACAAAATGCATATCCTCCCACACGCTGATCTCTATCTGAACTTGCCCTTGTCCAGATACTGCATTGTGCATTATTCCATCTGCTTCCATGGATCTACCCCGATTCTATGGACGCAGGAACCTGCTTGCATCTGCCGTGCCAACCACGAGAAAAGGAACTGTGGAAGCTGTTTCTAAGCCAAAGCCAAAGCAAAAACCAAAGGAGAATAAAGAAAACGTTCCGAAGAATCCAAAGGCTAAGAACCCTGGGCCTTATTATGTCAAGAAGAAATTCGCTGCCATACACACAAAGCAAAACAAATGGAAGCCTGTGGAGTACCCTTTGTCCACCGATGCTCTGCTGGGACCCCCCATCTCACGTGCGCCTGCACCCATCCATGACGCTGCTCTTCTGAGACCCCCATCTCACCTGCTCCTGCACCCATCCACGACGCTTCTCTCCTAGGACCCCCCATCTCACCTGCTCCTGCACCCATCCACGACGCTGCTCTTCTGGGAACCCTCATCTCACCTGCTCCTGCACCCATCCACGCAGACGTCAACAGCACTCCTCGCACCAGATCCAGCTCGTTCACCCGCATGCTGAATAGTTTAAGTTGTGTCAAAATTCCTGACAACTCTGTGGTGCAAAAGATTGATCTTCTTTAGGAGACCATGTTGAATATAGATAGGTGTATGGAGAAGATGGAGAGGAACAGCGCAGGGATCTATTCTTTGCTTGCAGTTCCTTCCCCTGTATATCCAACGCAGGAGCAGGAGGGTGGTCTGGATGCGGGCTTCACGCTTCCATCACCAAGCACACCAGGTGCCCCCCCACGCTCCCCCCCTCCGTCTGCAGAATACATGTACCTGTATCCCCTTGATGAGGATGAGATGACAGCCCCGGTAAGGCCACGACAGGAGATGACAACCCCGGTAAATGCCACGACAAGAGATAACAACCCCGGTAAGGCCACGACAGGAGGAAAGCATCCTCCTAGACCAGCTACCCTCGCCTGCTGCCAGAAGCACACCCGCACCCAAGATTGTAACGCTCCCAGAAATCAACTTTAGAGAATTGCCCCAGCAAGTCCGGGAGAAATACAAGATTGGAAGTGCTGATCTAGCCCAGAAATAGGCCCTGTCCATCTTTAAACACCACGTCAGTTTTGAGATGTACAGTGGGTGGACCTACAATGTAAATTATGAAGGAAATAAAAGCAAGAAGGGTCTGCCGGCAAATTTAAAGAAAACAATTGTGGAGGAAGTGCAGCGTTATTTTATTGTTAACGATCATGTTAAAGGCAAATTTTAATAAACTGAGGTCTAATCTAGTAGTAATACAATGGGATGATGTTTTTTGCAGGGAAAAATGTAGAAGATACATGGGCAGTCTTTAAAACATTGTTAGAAAAGCACACTTATCAGTGTATACACTTGGGTAATAAGTATAAAAGAAATAAGTCAAAAGCAATGTGGCTAAATAAACAGGTAGGGGAGGAAATGGACAAGAAGAGGAAGGCGTTTAGATTCTTTAAGTCAGAAGGGACAGAGACATTGTATCAGAATTATAAGAAATGTAACAAAAATTGCAAAAGGGCAATCAAATTAGAAAAATGGATAATGAAAAAAGGATTGCAATAGAAAGTAAGGTCAACCCTAAAAAGTTCTTTAAGTACCTTAATAACAAAAAAATGAGAAAAGAAAATATAGGACCCTTTCAGTGTGAGATGGGTAGGCAGATTATTGGAGATAAGGAAAAAGCTGAGGTATTAAACAAATTATTTGCCTTTGTGTTTACCAGGGAAGAATCAAGTTCAGTAGTAGTGCCGCAGGAGGAAGCCACAACCTCCATACCCGCTTGTATCTCCAGCAGGAGAGGCAATGCGAAAAAACCACTGATCGCTACTTAAGGTTTTTCTTATCGAACGCTTCCACCACGAACGTCAGGTGAAAACTTGTAAAAATCAAAGTTCGAAATGAAAAAATCATATATTTCGGCTACAGTCGCCGTGTTATCTGCTGTAGCATTAATTGCAGAACATACTGCACCGACACACTTTATTCGAGCAAATACCCAGTATGTACCTGGCAGATACCTGGAATGCGCCGCTCCTCACCTCTGACAAGCCCCGTTGCGTTTGCCTTCCCAGCCTGGGTTCATGCCTGGCTGACGGGCGGCTGATCTGTTAAATGATAATGATTAGGATTTAATAGGCTGCAATGCTTCGCGTGTCTACCAGATGGCATAAATTCATGAATTGTAATGCATTATATATATATATACTGTGCAGTTTTGCAGCCAGCGGGAATAAAATGCTTCAATCCCTGCTTGGAAAATACCTCAATGCACTCGGGCAGAAAACAGTCACAAACCTCAATACACCCGGGTATACCCGAATTCGTGGGACTAGCCGAGCTCGAATAAAGTGTGTCGCCAGTGTATTAAAAATGCATAACTACAATCAAATTTTTTATACGTCTGCGGTGTGCACATTATGTCCTGTCCAGTCAGCAATTGTGCAAGGATACTGTAGGAATGTAGAAAAAAGCACACAGCTTTGAGTTTTATAAGTTTTCATTATAAAGGGCCTAAATTTGATAAAGTCTTCAAGGTCAAATCACAATGGACAACTGTGGTAGACTTGGTTTTTACATTATTTAGTTTTACACACCTGCAAATTGACACAGTAGCAAAGACAGAACTGTACACATTACAATTCATTAATTTCTGCCACCTGGTGGATACGCGAAGAATTGCGCCCAAAGAAATCCGAAACCGTTAAATTAAACAGGTCAACCGCGGGTGCCTGGCGGCGTGAACGCGGCGTGAACGGCGGTGGGAAGCGGGAATGCAGAGTTAATACCGTGTGGAAAACAGGAGAGCACACGACAAAGGCTCCGTGATTTATTCGAATAATGGCCGCTGCAGCTGTATATACTATGACTAGTTAACATGACACTGTTTGATCATTTTGTGTTTAACTGAACATCTTGTTTGAAACTCTATAACCTTTTGCACTTTATGCTTAAAGGCATCGTTTATTCTTTAATATACATATGTTCTCTGGTGGTTCTACTTTAGTTCCTGATGCAAGTGCTATAGGATGTACTGTCTTTAATATTTATACACTGAGTGTCTAACAGCACACAATATGTTTGTTGGAATTATGTCTACACATGCTGTTTGACAGTGATTTCTGATACAATTCTCTCTTTTTTGTCTTCATTACATATCAATGGTTACCCCTTTATTATGGGACATCGTCATGCTTTTTTATGGAGAAATTGTTCAATGTACAGCACAGATCTGCTGATTGTGTGGTATCGTATTCTAAGCCCACTGATTGGTCCCCTCAGCTTTATGGCGCTTACACATCGACAAATGGGTTGCCTGGATGTCCTGACAACGCAGTTTTTATGGAAGAGAAATACCTTCAGACACAGCGTCTACTTTGGGAGGATATCTGCCCACACTGATGCTACACACCAGATTCTGATTATTTTTCTCATCGCAGCAACTAAGCAGAATGGAGAAGGGGGGTGGCGACCATGAAAGACCAATCAGGACTGATTACGAGTTAACCGGCCCCCGATGATGTCATGTACAGTGCGGTATTTTAGGGATCTAACCGGCTGTTTGCTTCAGGCGTTTGGCAGTCTGTGGCACCAGTTGGTTTGATCCTTTGTGTATTAGAGTTATTCATATCCTTATTGCCTATAGGGCTCTGATATAGCGTTGTGTATATCTTATTATAAGGAACAGACTGGTTCTCTGGTATATTATTATCTAGAAGATTTTCAGGACATAGGTTCTGTATATGTGACAGCCTATCTGTATGCCAATAGCACTTCAGTAATTTGAATTAATTCTCTGCTCTGTCTCCCATTTTGGGATTTTTTTCAGCATATGCTTCTTTATTCTTAAATTGCATATTTTAGGTGTCTTTGGTATGTCTCGGAGCACTGGTTTCTCTACAGGGAAAAAAGGGAAGTACCTAGATTTAACTGATTCTAGGGAATGGGCCGGAACAGGGGCTAGGAGCCCTGAAACGTTGCTCCCCTTATCCCCCTGTTTTTCCTCCCTCCCTTTCCCTGTCTTCTTCATAGTGTTTACTGTATTTATTATATTGTTCACACCCCTCTTGTATATGATTTGATTACTGAGAGCTATTTAGTTCTTTGAGTTATATTACTGGTCTTTGCTATATTTTGTGCATTTCTTGTTGTGACAATTAGTTTACAATAGTATCTAAGTATATTTACGTGTATGTTTGTTCTACGTAATTCACATTATAAATATTACATTTTTTCTGACAAACATTGTTGCCATTGTATCTTGGGAACTCCCCCCATGTTATGTATTGTAACTGTGGAGGAAACTAGGGTTCCTTTTTGTTCCCGTGCACCACTTTCCACTGTTTATCTCTCAGTACAGATGCAGCGGCCGTTATTCGAACAATTCACGCGTTCTATACCTTGGAATACCCATGTCATGGAGCGTCATTACCGCATGTTGACTTGTTTCTATCGAGTGCAGAAAAAGGAATTTTAGTGCTCTGGTTTTTAAACACCTGCAAATTGACACCGTACTGTACTGTACACATTACAATTCATTCATTTCTGCCACGGAAACGTGAAGAATTGCACCCGAAGAAATCGGGATCCACGAAATTCAAACAAAGCAACCACGTGATTGGCTGCGTGGAGTACAGCAGCGCACACAAAAACAGCTCTGTGATTTGTTCGAATAACGTCCGTTGCATTTGTATGTTTCATTTTTAGGTGCTGCTTAAAACTATATACATTTTTTAATAAATAAATTATGTGTCATCTATTTTCTTGGGAAAAACAATTATGGGGAATTTTTAAACTCCAAAACTCAGTGGAGGCTGTGCATTGAGCTGTCAATATTTGCACCTTACAATGTGCAATAAACTTCTATTGCGGCACTTTGCACAGACATCAAATATAAAGGTAGTTATATTTTATTTAACGCAGATGTTTTATGCACGGGGTTATATGTACAGATATAGCAGGTGCTATTACTCCTACAATCACGCTATACAGCGTTACTGCTGACGCAAGTTTTAAAGTGCAAATTCTTGTGACTCCAAACAAATGGAGCTGCGAGAAACAACATACTGTATCATGATTTTGCCCATCACTGTGCAATAACGGGGATTGAAATGACCATGTAATAGGAAGCCCCAACTGATGATGTTGAAGCTTCTTATGGACATAAGATATGGCAGCTATTTAAACCCAGTAACTTCAACAGTAATTATCTCGGGTACCAGGAGATGCCTGGAGCTGAAAATTGTGTTGTTTGGGTCCGGGATACCCCCCTGAGTCCCATCATGTAACAAAATGGGGACTAGCAAACGAAACAAGTAGGAGGAAGTGCTCATTTCGCAATCCATGCTGCTTGATTTTATTTTGTTATTTTTAATATTAATATTTAATATTTTATATGATTTGATAAACACATTTCAATTTCACCCACCCATGAGTTCTTGAGATAGTTACAGATTTTTTTCCCCCACAGAGTTTATTTTGGGTGCAAGAATATGACAGTCAGGTAAACCTCACTGCAGAAAGTTGTGACATCACTGGGACTGAACAATGTGGCTTTCTATTGGACGACAACTCTGACCACCTTGAACAAAAATATCAAGTGCAAAAATGTAAAGAACTGTGGGGATTTCCAGAATCCCTTTTTAGTAACTTTTGGTCTAAGGGGCTTAACCTATATGATCCGTTTTCAGGTGAAATACTGCGTGAAAGTCAATGGTCAATTTCACCCAAAAATGGCCTAAACAGTTGCTTTGGATCATACCGAATAAGACCCCAAAGTCTACCATGCATCTAAAATATTCAATTTTACATGTGAGCCATGACATTACTCATCATGGTAACACAGACTATCACAAATATACTGTAATACAACACATCATTTCTATAGCTTTCAAAAGTAAGGTGTGTAGAGTATCTAACATTAATATATATCTTGCCAGTATGTGTAGCAGCAACAGTCACGTCTGTATTTCAAATGTATTCATAACGTAAGTCTTTAGAAATAGTCCTCAAAAGTATGAATACTACAGTATATATCCAAGTGTACTTTACTCTGCACTGCATTTATCTCTTGAAAGGAAATAGACACATAATAATAACATACCATTATGTGCTTGTTATGAGAAACTTGAGTCAAATCCATGCATCATGTTATAATAGATGTAGTTTTACCCACAGACAGATGCTATTCTGTTTTTATATAAACATGCAAGTGATGCAGGCAAATATTTGCAGCATGTGTTCTGATGTTTACAACCCTTCCTCACTCTGTGTGCAGACATCTGTGGCACACTATGACAGCATTAACAATTTAAACCCCACACTAGTTTTATTTGTGATAGCATGCAAATGTAAAAGCTTTCAAAAGCTGCTGAGATCCCCATGTGGATACATTGGTAATAACTTCCTGTAGTAACAGAAATCATCAAATAATGTATCTTTGTTACTACACCGTAGCCAGCCTCAGTATTGTGTCATGGCTTAGAACAGGGGTGCGCAATCTTTTCCCCCTGCACCCCCTTGCTGGCCCTCCCTCCCCTCCCCCCCTCCTCACCTTGGCTCCGGCGTTCTGACGTCACGACGTCACAACGTCACGTTGCCATAGCAACGCAGCGTCACATGACCCGAGGAGTCATTTGACGCCGCATTGCCATGGCGATGCATCTTCAGAGTCCGTCTGAGCCAAGGTAAGTGAAGTTTACAGAGGCCTTCGCCGCTCCCATGGCATTTCATTTTAATGCCTCCGGGAAGCGCGCTGGGCCTCTGTAAACGCTGTGCACCCCGCAGAGACTCCCACGCTCCCCAGTTTGCACACCCCTGGCTTAGAAGTCAAGTCACCAACACAGTACATGCAATTACATGTAAAGTATATGTATCAAATTACTGTATACATGTAAATTAATCCTAATATCCTACTTACAGTACACAAATGAATTGCCTAGGCATGTATGTAGTGCAAAATATGGTTGACAACAGAGAAGAATGGATCAAAGTTTAACAATAACACACATAAAAAATAGTATGTATACATAAATATATGATATATGTAACCCTCCTTGCCCGGCTCCTAGGGATTTTACATCAGATAATAGATTTGGCTTATACCATGTATTACCTTGTCAGGGTACTGGGTACGTGCAGCTGGTTGTTGAGATAGAGAAAAGATGGGTGCCGGGAACCTTGTAGTTATAAACAGGACAGGCTATATTGATAGAGTTTGAGTATGAACAACTTCCCCAGGTGCATTACTGCATTCCTGGAGCACATGCTTAGAACAGTTGGGGTAGGTGATTATTCATAAAGGATAACTTAGATATCATATTTCATACTCGTTTTGTACCTCCCGGGTCCCTTCTTGGGATGCCCCTTTATATCTTTGGAACAGAGAAATCTTAGCTCTCTATTTGGCTCTGACCCTCATTTTAGTAGTTCCCGGCACTCAATGAGAAGATTGAAGTCTGGGGATAAGCAAAAAAAAAAAGGGAATTTAATGTGAAAACATATCAACAAAATTTGACATACAGATAAAGATGTACAGTAATTGTAAAAAAGGAGGGGACAATTACGCAAGGTGCAAAATGACATCTGTGGGGAAAAGGGTGAATAGGAAGATAAGGACAGGGGAAGGAAGGGGAGGGAAAACAGAGTGGGGGATGGGGGAGGGGAAAGAAAAAATATGGTTGGGGGGAAGAATAAAGGCAATAGAGGGGGGCAAAGTTGTCCAGGAAGTGTGAACCCTGCATCTAATTCACAATAGGGACGGCCCCTTTCAGTTGTAGGCTGGGGGACCGTGTGCACCTAAGTCAGTATGGACTGTTCTACAATTCAAAATGTGAGGAACGGGCCCCTTAGGTGTCGCCAGGGACCCTGTGTACCTTTTGTTCTATGGACTGTGCTGTGTGCTCTAAAATTGAGTCTACTGCATGTACCATGCTCTCAAAATGGCGTTCCCGCCAAAACGACAGGACTGCATGGGCTTGCAAAGCAAGTTGCAAGTTTCTGCAAAAATCAGTTGCAAGCTATTCGGCAGCAAAAGCTAACTCCGCCCATCACTATGACTGGCTCGGCCAGAGCCAGGTCACTCCTTGATCCGCCCTGCCCTGCTCTATATTGCACCTGAGTGAGAGACAAGAAAAAACAATACAGACCGGCGCCTTAGAGTCCAAATAGTGGGATAAATAAAAGTCCAATGAGTGGCTTGAGATCTCCAATAGATGGTATTAAAGTCCAGTGGACCGCAGTTCCCTCAGCAGCAACAGTGGTATGATATGCAGGGGAGAAAAGAGAACAAGATCATAGTGTACCAAATTATAAATAAAAATAAAACATGTAACACATAAACAGACAAACACATAGGACAAAAAACATGTAGGCTGACTAATAACAATGATATTTAATGAACACAATAAAATCAGCAACTAGTGACGAGCTGGTCCAGGATCCAGTTGTGAAAAACCGGAATCCTACTTACAGCAAGTCCTCAGGATATGCGCAGATATAGGATCAAGGAAGAACCGGCGGTGGGTGATGGTAGATGCGTGCCGCATACAGATGTCCACGGGTGACTCCTCAGGTTGCTGCCGACATAGGCAGCCTTGCCTTCAGCTCCACGAGGCCCTCTGCTCGCGACCGGAAATGAGTGAGAGACAACACTCAAGATCCAATCCAGGACTCTCTCTCTGCCATAGGAGGAGTTAACCACACCCTGCTTTACTTTGGTTTTGCAGAGCTGAGAGAGAGAGAGGAGCTGCCTTGCTTAACTGCTGCTATTATCCTACCTCATCTAAAGAAAAAAATGTCTGAGCTGGAGCTGACAAACTACTATCTACCAGGGAATTGAACTGGTTTCAGGAAAAATAGAGCACTGCTTACACCGGTATGTACCAAGGAATAAATTGCAAGAGAGTGTGTACCCATAGAAAATGAAAATGTAATGGATCTTCAGCAACAAGCTATATAACGGAGCCCAAAAAGCCCCCACCAACGCGTTTCGAGCGTGAAGCTCTTTTTCAAGGTGCATAACAATCAATACTCACCGGGTTTCTTAAGTACTCGCTGTCCGTGCCACCGACACCCCCCCCTCCACTTCCCAAAAGCATCTGGAGCGACAAGGGGAGGTGACGTCAGCACGCACCAGCGAACACTCAAACAAACACAACTTTATTAGTACAAGATAAAACATACATACAAAACCAAAAACACTTTTAAAAAATAAACCCGGCGAGTGAAAAATACATTAACTAATAAGACAAAAAAGATAATAAAAAACTAAATAATGTCAATTCAATCTATATTAAAAGCATAAAAATGAAAGCATCCTTCTATGAGCATGATAAACGGTTCATTCCTTAATGATAATATACAGAAATAGATAGTAAACTTGAATCCAGAATTCCGTGAAATCATGTTCATATAAATAAAGCTGTTTATGTGCTATATGCAACAAATTGGAAATCTGAGAATTATTTTATAATTGTATATACCTATCACGGTGAGCCCATAAAGAGTAAGATGAAGTTAATTGTGAAGAGTAAATTCAGTAATATATAAATTTACTACAGGTTATACCAATGATAACCCTATATACTATAATCATAAACAACTCCCCAAACAAACTCCTAGTAGACTCTGCATTATATTAATGCAACACATGATAATAAAAGATAAAAGAAATTGAAAATATATATATATATATATATAGTCATAAACCCTACCAATATATTGAATGAAAAATGTGGACCAGGAGAGTGATAATAACGTGACCATAGATTAGCCATATAGTTGTATATAAACAAAGAACATGTCCTTCAATTATTGACCATAGTTCAACCCTCTTTGGTATATATGTATATGTATACAAACACTATTATATGCACCAAAGTTAGTAATAATATATCTATACGCATATATGGAAAGACTATCAGGGGAAGGGTGGTATATTATATTTAAAATATTGACTGAAATCAAATATGGATAGATGATTATTAATGCAAAAATGGACCTAAATCCCAATCAGAGTTTAGGCCATTAGGTACTCTAGTCTTCAAAGTAAAAATCCAGTATTATTCACGTTTGTCTAATAATTCTATCCTATTCCCCCTCTAGCTGGTTTTGGCACATGTTCAATTCCCATGTAAGAAAAACTATCAACATTTCCAAATGTACAATTTGTGAAATGTTGTGCAACTGGATGGGTAAGGTCACCTATTCTGATGAGCCTCAGATGTTCCTTAATTCAGGCCTTTAATGCTCTTGTGGTCCGACCCACATATTGTTTACCACATCCACAGCCTAGTAAATAGACTGTGAATGTGGTATTGCAATTAATGAATGAAACAATGGGGAACCTCAACCCTGTAATGAAAAAAGTGAATGTAGAACCAGAATTCATATGTGTACAAGAAATGCATTTCAAACATTTGAAGCTACCCTTAGGCAGATTACTTCCTTGGGAATTTTTTATTGATGAAAATAAACTGGTGGAGACATGATTAGCAATAGTTTTTGCTTTCCTAAAAACAAAGCGGGGCCCTCTGCATACACTTGTTTTAATAAAGGATCTGTTGACAAAATCCCCCAATGTTTTTTGACAATGTCTTTAATTAGATTTGCTTGTGCATTGTGTTGGGTAATGAACATGGGATTTTTTGCGTCCCGGCATTTATCTAGATTTTCCATTTGTTTGTCCAACAGATCCTTCCTGCTCATACCTTTCACTTCATCAAGTGATCTCTTCAAACCAGAGGCTAAATAGCCTCTTACTTCAAATCTTACAAGAAGTTTGTTAGATTGTTTTATGAAATCTTCATTGGTGGAACAAATTTGTTTTAACCTTATTAGTTATTTTTATTATTAGTTGCCCCTTAGGAATCCCTCTCAATAGGGACTTGGGAATTCCCCAATGTTCCTCTGTTTTATTTTTGTTTTTTGTCTGCCCTTAAAAAAGTGTTGCGTGAATTAATTTTCCTATATACATCAGAATTGATCATCATATTCATATCTATGAATAAAATTAAGTCTAAATAATGTATATGGTGAAAATCATAAGTATAAGTGAACTTTAAATTTAGATAATTGTGATTTAAATAATCTAGAAACAATAAGAGTGAATCCACCTCTCCTTCCCAAATGAAAATAAGATTGTCTATATAGCGCTTGTAAAAAGGGATAAATTGCCGATAGGGGTTTCTATCTCCAAACACGTGGACCGACTCCCACCAACCTAAAAATAGGTTGGCATAAGAGGGAGCAAAGCTAGTACCCATGGCGGTTCCACATGTTTGAAGATAGAAAGCCCCATCAAACAAAAAATAATTGTGAGTTAATAAAAAGTGAATGCAATCCAAAATGAAAGTGCTTTGTGTTAGTGAAAGAGTAGAGTGTTCCAAATAAAACCTGACAGCTGCCCTCCCATGGTGATGAGCTATGATGGTTTACAAAGAAGTCACATATAGTGTGACCCAGATGTAACTTCTCTGCCAAGTGACGGAAACCAATTGTTCCAAGAGATCACTGCTGTCTCTAATATATGAAGGCATAGACCTAACAAAAATTTGTAGGTAATGGTCCACATATCGAGAGACACCATCTCCCAAATATCCAATATTTGAGACTATTGGCCTCCCAGGAGGGGAGACCAAAGTTTTATGGATCTTTGGGAGATGGTGAAAGACCGGTATGACAGAATAAGGTTCAAAAAGAAATTCCCACTCCTTCTGATCAAGTACCCCTAACAGGGATTCTTCATCCAGGAGGGACCTTAGTTGTTTTAGAAATTGTGAGGTGGGACCACCATGTAGTACAAAGTATGATGACTCATCAGTTAATTAGCGTAATGCCCCATTCCTATATTGAGTTCTACTCTGGGCCACTATGACTCCCCCCTTTTCGGCCCCTTTTATAATCTGGGAATCATTGGATTTAAAGGTATGTAATGCATCCCTTTCCAAATTGGTAATATGGGGTATATCTGTGTAGTGTCAGAAGGCGCAGGTAAGAAAAGAGTGCATGTGAACTGAGAAGTGACGAAACTCCCCAGTGATGATCTGTCCCCTGGCCTGTCAACGAATTTAAGGGACTGGGACTTTGAGGGAAGGGATGGGTGGTCTGATGAGTCAGAGGGAGAAATAGCTGCGTCTAGTCGCATACCAGTGGCTAGATCCCCTTGGTCATTCAGGCCTTTTAGGGAGTCATCGTTATCCCAACAGTCAGCTAAATCTGGTGTGTCCTCCCAGATGGACACAAGGTCCAGTCGTCCAAATACAGAACATCAGTCCGGGGAACCCCTTAAGTGGTGGGACCCTATGTTTCAGGGCTACGTCACGAGCATGAACAGGACCCGGCTACTTTTGGTGGATGGTCCTATAGTGGATTACTGGTGGGAGGAAGGTCAACTGACACCTGAGGAAATAGGTGACGCGCTTCTTAAGTGGGTGGGAGAAATTAATTTAGGGGTAAGAAAACTGTAGCAGTGCTACACAAACTTTATTCAATGTTAATGGAATATCCATATATGTGCTGTAAATGTATGGGATAAATATGTTACAGAAAGAAGGCAAAAACGGCATTCCTGTTGCAATTGGATGACTACCGTATAGTATGTGTAGGTTTGTATGTAGCCTAGGATCAACTTTTCTAACCCCTAGATGGCTTTAAACCCAGGTCTTTGGAACCACAGTCTTGAATGAAAAGATCGGGTCCTTTACCATGCTGTTTATTTAATGCTTTACGAACTCTGCCAATTAGAAATGCAAGATCTGCTTATTACAGTAGATGTCATATAAAAACAATTCAAATGTTTATAATTGTTATCACTTTATTAAGAGCTGTAATGGATATGGATAAAGGATATGAGACCCTGTCACTCAAAATTATGGAAATGCTGCAATATTTGCCCTCACGACAGTGCAGGTATTGCAATATTTTATAGTTTTGCAGACAATCTGGGTTAGTGTGAGGCAGATCTCATTTAAATATGAAGATACAATACATCATGGGACCATATTTACTTAGCAATGCCACTACACGAGACACCTTCATCATCAGAAAATACATTACAGCCCATTATAGAGTAGCACTTCTCAGTAATTATAGCCCCAAATATTCCAAGCTTGAAAACACTTGTGTGCCCTTGCAGAAAATAATAAAATACAGATTGTCTGAAATCTGCAGCACAAGAAGGGACTTAGGGACATCGACTTCTTTTAGTTACAAAACACTTCAGCTAAACATTTAGGAAACACCAATACACTGTATAGAACAGAGGCCTCCCACTCGTGAATTCTGAAAATAAGCTACTGTTAATGTTATCTGCAAGCTTTAGTTATGGTCAAGATCTTTGTTATTCAGTAAAACAAACATCCTGCAATGGAAGGGGCACTGGCTGACATGTCACTGTGACTCATCTCTCTATTAATGGAAATTTGTACTTAAATGCATTTCTTTTTTTAATATCCTTCAATTTACATTTGTTTTTTCAGGTGGAGTATGGACGCTTGAATTGTGCAGTGTTCATTTTAAACTGCTCCTTTAGTTTGTCTATAATGGCTCTCCTCAAAAGTTAACTTGTTTGCACATCTGGGAATACTGCTCAAAACTGGTGCTTGAAAATTAGCACAGCAAATCTATACAGCTGTTCTGCGCAGTTTGTGGCATATCTGGACAGCGTTCCCATTGGTATAACGGAAAGTGGGATGTCACCTACTGCATTCCCATGGATCATCTGTGCTCTTTGGCTCTGTAGTACTACAGGTGTGCTTTGGAAATCAGGCACAGATAACTGCTCTGGGATGACGCTTTCCTGCAGGTCTCTCTTCCATACGAAGAGCTCATACAGTAGCACAAATTTCCTCCTCTTCTTCAATGTTCTGTAACATCAGGATATAGCATTCAGACATAGAAAGTGTGAAGGATGCCTCTGGGGGGTGAGCAGCAGGCCTCCGGGAGTGGAGAGGGTGCCTCCAGATGTCTTGATCTTTCCTGCCTCTGTGGGCTTCGAATAGAATAGAGACCCACAATGTCCATCTCCATCCTCTCCAAAATCAGGTCCAACTTAGCTTCCACTCTGTCCCTGTATTGCTGAGTTGAAACAGGTGTTCCATAACCACTAAACAGTTCCAACATGTGTCTGACTGAGCTGGATCCAGTGCGAGGTGTGCTGAGATTGGTGGGACTGGTGATACTGGTGGGACTGGCTTGGTCACTGCTGTATCCAGGGTTTTAGGTTGGGCTGTTCTGGATCCAGGGTGAGGTGAGAAGGGGGTAGGCTTTGGCAGTGATGGATCCAGGGCAAAGTGAGCAGGGTCTGGAGCTGGGAGTGATGGGGATGGGGCTGCAGCATGAGATACCGCGCCCCAAAAAACTTGAGTGGAAAGGGTTTTGGCCATCTTCTTTTTTCTCCACGTCGGTTCCGGATTCTTCACCTTGGGAGTTTTAGGTGCTTCTTGGTTTTCTTTTCCCATTTTAGACTTTTTGTTTGTGGGGGTCTTGGGTACAGCTGCCATCTTTCGTTTTCTCAGGATTTTGGCTGGGACAGCAACAGAAAGCAGGTTCTTACGTCCATAGAAGTGAGATCGAGCCATTACACAAGATACAGTATGGCGTTATAACCAGCACTCCAGATGTAGAGAAAATGGAAAATAAAGTATGCAAGATGCAAGGGAACAGAGGGAGGGACTCTGAGCCTTCCCAGTACTAATCCAGGAAAAAGGTAGGTGTTCCCAGCACTCAATAAAAATAGGAAATAATATTTCAACACCAAGTTGTATTAAAAAAGTGGAATTGTATTGAAAATGAAACAATTTAAGAATATATACTGTAGATACAGTATAAACAGATACTGTGTGACATGAATACACATGTCTAGGAAAAATTATATACAAATAAATGTGAGCCTAACCGGCACACGGGGGAGGGAGGTGATTGGGACAATGGGAAACAACGGTGGGGGGGGGGGGGGTGAGTTGGGGAAAAAAACAAAGGGAAAACAAAAGCCCCAAAAGGGCAATATAAGCAGTAGATGTGGTGGAAAAAAAGGTATTTAAACCCATTTAAACCAGGTAGCATGAATAGCCTAGAAGGGAGCTCAAAATAAGGCTACTATGGTAACACTAACCCTCTATGCAGAAGGTATAGTGCTAAGTAAACAGTTAATTGATATAGTCAGTCTAATATCACAAGTAAGCTTTGTCTCATACTGTATAATGGAAAAGCACAAACACCATACGTTACAGGAGCAGAGTTGTCAGTCTTTTTTGAGCAGCTGACCCAGTTACCGAGTGGAGCGGCCCGTGCACCGAGACTGTGCACCCTAGAGAGTGCATCAGCATTACCGTGCAGTATGCCTGGCCGATGTTGGACCGTGAAGTTGAAAGGTTGCAATGACAAAAACCAACGGGTAACTCTCGAGTTCTTTTCTTTATTTCTATGCATCCACTGTAGGGGTGCGTGATCTGTAATGAGCGTAAAAGACCTGCCTAACAGGTAATACTTCAATGTGTCTGTTGCCCACTTTACGGCCAAACACTCTTTTTCTACTGTGGCATATCTTTGTTCGCGGGGACACAATTTGCGACTTAAATAGAGGACCGGGTGTTCCTCTTCTCCTACAAACTGGGACAGTACTGCTCCGAGACCTACTTCAGAGGTGTCCGTTTGCAGAAAAAACTCCTTAGTAAAATCCGGGGCTACCAAGACTGGGTGACTACAGAGCACTGTACGTAGGTCTAAAAATGCAGTCTCCGCATTACTGTTCCATTTTACAACATCAGGTGCCTTTGCCTTTACTAGATCTGAAAGCTGTGCTGCCCGGGTTGCAAAATGGGGTATAAATCGCCTGTAGTAACCTACAATGCCTAGAAATGTCCTAACCTGTTTTTTTTAAGGGGACGGGGCCAACTCTCAATGGCTTCAACTTTATTGAGCTGGGGTTTTACTGTCCCCCTTCCCACAACATAGCCAAGATATTTTGCTTCTGCTAGGCCGACTGAACATTTAGCTGGGTTGGCTGTAAGACCCGCCTCCCGAAAGGTTCTCAACACTGCCTCAACCTTTTGTAGATGTGAGTCCCAATCTGGACTATGAATTACCACATCGTCTAAGTACGCTGAGGCATAGTTCGAGTGTGGGTGTAACAATTTATTCATCAACCTTTGGAAGGTTGCAGGCGCCCCATGAAGACCAAAGGGTAAGACAGTATACAGAAAAAGACGATCAGGTGTGGAGAAGGCCGTTTTCTCTTTTGCTGAACTTGTTAAGGGGATTTGCCAATAACCCTTTGTAAGATCTAAAGTGGTTAGAAAACGAGCCCTCGCCAACTTCTCAATTAACTCGTCTACCCGTGGCATAGGATAGGCATCAAACTTTGAGACTTCATTTACTTTTCTAAAGTCATTACAGAACCGTATTGACCCATCTGGCTTAGGTACCAAGACAATAGGGCTGGACCATTGACTATGGGACTCCTCAATTACGCCTAAATCTAGCATCTTCTTTACCTCTGACTGAATAGCCCCTCTTCTGGCTTCTGGGATTCTATAGGGTCTTATCTTAATGGCTACGCCTGGCTTGGTGACGATATCATGGGAAATCACCCTAGTTTTCCCTGGTACGCTGGAAAATACATCCCTGTTCCTTTTTACCAAGTCCACAGCTTCTCTGTATTGTTCAGGGGTGAGTTCTGCCGATATTCGAACAAGTGGTTCCTCCCCTTTCCCGGATTTATTAGCTACTACCGTCAGACATACCTCTCTATCCTTCCAGGATTTTAATAGATTTATGTGATAGATTTGCTCTACCTTCCTCCGATGTCGCTGTCGAATTTTATAATTCACCGGGCCGACCTGTTCTAGAACCTCATATGGCCCCTGCCAATGTGATAACAGCTTGCTTTCGGCCGTGGGAACAAGCACCATTACTCGGTACCCTGGTCGGAAGTTGCGAACCGTAGCCTGTCTGTTGTAAAGGTTCTGTTGGGCCCTCTGTGCCTCTTCTAAATGTTGTCTGACTATGGGGGTAATATGCGCAATACGTTCTTTCAAATCTTCCACAAATTGGATGACATTTTTCCCTGGAACAGCTTGTTGCTCCCACTCTTCTTTGAGGCTATCCAGAATCCCTCTTGGGCGTCTCCCATACAGGAGTTCAAATGGGGAAAACCCTGTAGAGGCAAGTGGCACCTCTCGGATAGCAAACAAGAGATAAGGCAACAAGGTGTCCCAGTTTTTCCCATCACTAGCAACCACCTTTCTCAACATCATCTTCAGAGTTTTATTAAATCGTTCTACCAGTCCATCCGTTTGCGGATGGTAAACAGAGGTTCTTAGGGACTGTATTTTTAGCTCTACACATAAGTCTTGCATAAGCTTTGATGTAAACGGGGTACCCTGATCTGTCAGAATTTCCTTCGGTGTCCCGAGTCGGGAGAATACCTGTAACAATTCCTTAGCTATAGCTTTGGAGGAAGTATTACATAACGGCAACGCCTCTGGATATCGAGTGGCATAGTCTAGGATCACTAAGATGTATTGATGACCCTTGGCAGATTTCTCCAGGGGACCCACTATATCCATGGCGATCCTCTCAAATGGGATCTCAATAATAGGCATAGGGATCAATGGGGCCCTCAAACTTGGTCGGGGGGCTGTCAACTGACACTCTGGACAAGAGGCACAGAATCTCTTTACTGCGTTATATATCCCTGGCCAGTAAAATCTTTTTAGGATTCTTTGCTGTGTCTTCTCTGTTCCCAGATGACCCCCCAATAAGTGAGAGTGTGCTAGCTCCAGGGCCTTCCTTACTAATGAACTGGGTACTAGCAATTTTTCTATCTCTTGGCCCTCCTCTTGGCTCACATGGTATAACAAGTCATTTTTAATACAAAAATAGGGATAGGATTCCTTGGTTGTCCCTTCTACCGGGACTCCATTAACTTCTACTGCTTGGCTAAACCCATTTTTCAACGGGGGATCATTAGCCTGCTCCCTACCAAAGTTAGTCAGGGAAAGTTCTAGACTTTCAAAACCTTCCCCATCTGGAGTTTGGCCGGTTACCTCCACGGTTGACTCGGACACCTGAGCATCAACAGGTCCTGTCTCGGCCAACTCTTCTCCCTCTGGTCCCACTCCGTCAGGAGTAGTGGCCAGTGCTAACTGGGGTGGGGGTGTACCTCTTTTTTTTCCCTTCCTACGTTCTCGTTTCGACTTAGGAGTTTTAGACACCTCGGAGACTAATTCGGGGTCTGTAAATGGAAAAAGCTCATCTGGAGTATTACTGTTTAAGGTGAGCTGTCCTCTGATCAGGGTGTCAAAACCCGGGAAATTACAGCCTAACACTAGGGAATGGGGTAACTTTGGTACAATTGCTGCCGTAGTTTGGATGACTTGCCCCTCGATTTTTACTTTTATCTGAGTCGTGGTGTATGGAAGCGTACACCCATGCACACATAATACCCGCAACTTCTCACCCTGGTGTAACCGGAGAGGCTTAACCAACTTCCTTGATACCAAGCTAATATTACTCCCTGAGTCCACCAGGGCGGAGACTGGTTTACCATTTAAAATCACCGTGGTGAGGAAGTTGTGGGTACGTTTTCCCTCGAGGGTCATACCTATCACTCCACAAAATTCAGACCTTACAGAGCCATACGCACACTCCATTGGCTCAGACAACTGTGGGCAGTGAGCCTTAATATGTCCCGTCTCCCCACACTCAAAACAAACAATTGGCCCAGTTCGTTCTTGAAACCCTTTCTGAGATTTAGAGCTTCTGTCCCTATCCGGGTTTTCTTCCACCCGCTCAAATCGTGCGAACGGTCGTGGGTCCTGGCACCAGCGCTGGCCTCAGTTGGTACGTGGTTTCGAGTTGGTACGTGGGTTGTGGTTTGTGCGAGTGGGGCGTGACAGTTCACGGGTAGCCAGAAACTGCTCCACTGCGCCTACCATGGTATCACAAGAGAGGGGATCTCCCTGCCCCACCCACTGTTGAAGGTCCTGGGGTAACGCTCGAATGAAGCGGTCCAACACCACCATCTCAAGAATCCGTGTCGGGCTATATTCCTCTGGTTTCAGCCACTTGGACGTTATGTGAATCAAATCCCATAACTGGGACCTGGGTGGCTTCTGTTCCTGGTATCTCCACGTATGGAACCTCTGCGCACAAACTGCGGGAGTCACTCCAATCCTTGCAAGGATTTCGCTTTTCAGACAGGTATAGTCTGCTGCGGCTTCTTCGTCAAGGTCACAATACGCTTTTTGTTGGGCTTCCCCCAGTAAAAAGGGTGCGATAATCCCAGCCCACTTGTAGCGGGCCCAACTTTCCCGGGAAGCGATTCGCTTAAAGGACCTGAGGTATCCCTCGACGTCATCGTGCGGCGTCATTTTCTGCAGGTACACATTCACCTGGACGGGCCGCTCCGGGGCTGTACTGGACGAGTCCATTTTGATCTGGGTCAGCTGCTCAATCAGCTGTTTCTGTATGTCTGCAATAATGTCAAGCTGGGCTGCAAGTATCCAGTTCGTCTCGCGTTGTGCAGCCGTGCTTTCCTGCTGAACAGTGGTGCTGTGCACTAAGGCCTTTACAACGTCCTCCATACTGATAGTTACCGTGTGGACAGGTCCCACCAGTCGCAATCTGTAGCTCCACCCCTTTTACAGGGTGTTCGACATCCCACTTCTGACACCACATGTGGCAGGATGGTCGTGGTAAGTGAGGAGACAACACGACTTTTCTGGTGAAATAGTGCTGGTGGATTTATTTGTCCAAAAAGGGTAATTAAAACAATGGGTACACTGTCCCTTTAAATTGAAATGTAAACAAAAGCCTAACCCCGGTCGGGGCACTGACTAAACAAAAGTGCAGGCTAACTACCTGGCTGGCTAGCTAACCTAGTCCAGCCCAACAAGGTTCAGCAATAGCAGTTGGCTCCTTACCTGGGAGCTTTATCCTCCCCCCTTGGGACCGGATCAATCTGAGCAGCTTGTGTCTGTCTGTCAACACTCCTCTGTCTTCTTTCTGCACCTCAGAGAGAGAGACTGCCGCCCCAGAGGCATTTCCTCTTCCTGTTTTAAAGCAGGTGAACTAGCTTAATTTGAATCTCCTGTGGACTGCTTAACAAGCTGGTTTAACCCCTCGTCTACTGGAAAGCATGCATACTGTCATCTCCTACTAACATATACTGAGTCAATGACCCTGTCACAATATGTATATATATATATATATATATATATATATATATATATATATATATATATATATATATATATATATATATATATATATATATATATATATATATATATAGCACTCTGGTATACCATATGCGAATTCAAAAATACATATTTATTTATTAACTGTCACAAAACACAATAAAAGATAGCACAGAATTTTAAAACAAGGCATACATCCCCTGAGCGTAAACCACAGCAGTATGCTCACTAGCATGTAAATCATATAGGACACTTAGGGGGCTATGCACTAAGCTCAATGGCTTTGCGTTCTGATTTGGCCAAAAAACAGGTTCGTTAAAAATTGAAGCCGGAGACGCGATGCACTAAGGCCTTGAAGCCATTTTTTAACGTACCTGCTCAAAATAGCTCAAAACAGCCACAGCGTACATGTTGCTTTTTTTTCCCCCTGCTAGCGTTCTGAACCTTTCCATTCGCTACCTGATAGAAAAAAAAGCTGCATGTAACATTTGCATGGAGATTTGCCATCTCCATGCAAGGCTGTTACAGTCGATCGTACACTAAATAAATACATTTTAATAATAGTGTACATGAGCAGGGGGTCTCCCGAGCTGAACTGCATTGATTTCAGGTCCGAGGACCCCCTACTTCAGGAGATATAGGCCCCGTTATGGGGTGCCGGTATCCCCTGCAGTTTAAAGCTCCCGCGTCACGTGACCGGGTTATTTACATTCTGCAGAGGATACCGGCACCCCATAAAGGGGCCTGTATCTCCTGAAGTAGGGGGTCCTCGGACCTGAAACCAATGCGGTTCAGCTCAGGAGACCCCCTGCACATCGACACTAGTATTAAAACACACAAAACAATAAACAATAATTCATTACCGTAGCGGCTATACGCTATGGAAATGAAGCAACAAATAATGCATTTTTAATAATAGTGTGCGGGAGCAGGGGGTCCCCTGAGCTGAACCGCATTGATTTCTGCCTCAGAGACCCCCTGCTTCCCGAGTTACAGGCCTCGGTATGGGGCATCGGGTGCCAATGCCGCCGCCATCTTTATAGCATCCAAGACGCGACGTGGGCTCTATAAAGATGGCGTCCGCACTGGCACCGATGCCCCAAACCGGGGCCTGGAACTCGGGAAACAGGGGGTCTCTGAGGCAGAAATCAATGCGGTTCAGCTCAGGGGACCCCCTGCTCCCGCACACTATTAATAAAAATACATTAATGCAGCTTCATTACCTTAGCGGATAGCCGCTAAGGCAATGAGGGGGTTAAGGCACATTAGCATGTTTATTGGGGACAATTGCCCCCAATAAACAACACACATCCCCCCCGCCCCCCAACACATACAGTACTGTAATGGGCAAAATGACTATTATCCACATATGGATAATAATGCATTTGCCCATTTTAAATACATATAAATAACAATAAATACAGTAAAAACATTTTACACTTACGTTTTACAGGCACCCACGATGAAGGCCATCTTCATCCTCATCTTCATTCTGCCCATGCCCCTCCAGTGCTGCAAAAACATGCACAACATCACAATAGCCAATGTAATGTCCCCTAACCCCTTAATCACCATAGCGGTTATTAACCGCTACAGTCATTAAGGGGTTAACCCACCCTCACCCACCACTCGGGAGGCCTAAATTTCCTCCCCCACTACCCACCCCGTGAGGCCTAACCACCCTCACCCAGTACCCACAAGGGAGGCCTACCCACATACCCTTGGGGCCAATACACCCCTACCCCCCCACCAACACATACAGTCCAATAATGTGCAAAATAACTATTATCCAGATATGGATAATATATTATTTGCCCATTATGAAACACATAAAACATGCATAAATCAAAACATGCATTTTTAATCTTAAAATCACCACATTGCATGTTACAATAAATCCAGCATCTATTGCATATATAAGCCAACAAATCAGCAGCTCCACAAATGTATATGAAATGTCACACAATTGCATGGAGTGTGTACATGATGCAATTAATCTGTGCATCATAAAAACAACAAAACAGGTAGCGCTAACCGCAAAGATATGACGTAGTATCTAGTACCCTATGTTTAGATAATTAACTATACATAAGGGGCTGCCTGGGATACAAAAAACTGACCCCCTGGTCAGAACAACAGTATGGACAAAAGATAGTATCCGTGGGCGCCTATATTAACAACTACTATGAAAAGGATATTCGAAAACCAAGCCTGTTGGCTGTGAAGAAACGTGGCTCCTCATGGTGTGCTTAAAAGAAAAGAAAAAGCACAACACATAGCGTAATACTGTAGAATATATGACAAACAACACTTAAGACAACATATAACAGCTGAGAAATAGATAGGTGAATTTACACAATAAAAACATTTAATAACAATTAATATAATACACAATAAACATGGACATATATTATGTGGACAAGTAAAAATGAATGAAATAATGATTCTAATACTCCGTAGCACCGATGATGATAGTTGCAATGCCTACTCACCAGATGGAATAGGTTTGCAGGCAGTGGATAGTTTAAAGAGTATCCCCTCTCGTTTCTTTAAGCTGCTCTCTGCTGACTGGCGTCTCCGTCTGCACGTGTATGTAAATCGTCAAACAGGAACTCCTGCAACACGCTGGGAAGGACGTCCAGTAGATGGTAAATAGCAGCAACTGATTCGGCATGCCGTCGGCAATGGTAGACTAGCCGGTTGATAGTGCACACAGATTCGCCAATACGTGGGGATACTATCACCAAGGTGCTGGGTATTAAAATCGCCACCCTACGCGTTTCGAGAGTGCTCTGCTCTCTTCCTCAAGGGTATGTAACACTATGCAAAATATATGTAACAATAAAATACACTATGAACAATGTCCCCTAACCACCAATGCCATCATGAAAATCAATAAGAAACTAACCAACATCAATACAATTAGCATCAATCAATTAATCCATTTCCTCAAACAATTAAAATACAATACAAATCAATTATACAATTCCCTATTCAATTGCTAAAGCCAAACCATTGCCAAAACAATTCTAATTTAAAGTAACCACCATCATTTTAATCTAACTACCATAAAGAAGCCATTACCTAAATACAAATTACATTATTCACAACAATGACAAAATAAAGATGATAAATACATTATCCATACATGAAAAGAACCTAAACAATCAATTATTATCCCTGTATGTCTATCCATACAGATAGATAAACATAACATACAGGGGCAATAATACAGCATAAAATACAAAGCATTTACATACAAAATTCACATACAATACACCCATTCAGGGTCCGTGAATGTACAGTATGTATATACATAGATACATTCACAGGCATTAAATGAGACTGAAAAAATAAAAGACATGAATCAAAAATAAAAAAAACCTGTAAAAGTAAAAAATAATATACTTTTCTTTTGTTTACTCACCATTAGATGTCCACTCACCGAAATCCAAGCAACCCGGAAGCACAGGAACCAATCCACAGGTAAGCCATAAAATAAAAAACCATAACAAATCCACGTCTGTGTCTTCTTTCTTCTTTGGGGTCTTTTGGGGTCTTCTTCCGGCTTCTTCCGTCTTCTTACGCCATGCCCTTCTTCTCTTCTTAGGAGGGGAGATGTTCCCTCCTCGGCGACTAGCTTCAAAATGAGGCGACATAGGCTTTTATAGGCCTATGATGTCACATTTTGCTCAAATGTTTCCCACGGTCCTGATTGGGCCGTGAAAAACATGTGATTTGGCCGAGCAAAAAAAAAATGATGACGTCATTTAAAGGCAATGAAAGCACAGCCAAACAGAATGGCTTTGCTTCAATTGCCTTTAAGATTACGTCACACTGCCTCCACCGTGTTTTACAGATCGTGTGGTATGCCTCGGATCATGAGCTGTTCCAAACCTTCATAATTTTTTCTTCCCATCATTCTGGAACAGGTTGATCTTAGTTTCATCTGTCCAAAGAATGCTGTTCCAGAACTGGGCTGGCTTTTTTAGATACTGTTTGACAAAGTCTAATATGGCCTTTCTATTCTTGAGGCTTATGAATGGTTTGCACTTTGTGGTGAACCCTCTGCATTTGCTCTCGTGAAGTCTTCTCTTTATGGTAGACTTGGATAATGATATGCCTACCTCCTGGAGAGTGTTCTTCACTTGGCTGGATGTTGTGAAGGGGTTTTTCTTTACCATGGAAAGGATCCTACAATCATCCACCACTGTTGTCTTCTGTGGACGTCCAGGCCTTTTTGTGTTGCAGAGCTCACCAGTGCATTCTTTTTTTCTCAGAATGTACCAAACTGTTGATTTGGCCAATCCTAATGTTCCTGCTCTCTCGGATGGAATTTCTTTTTTTTGCAGCCTAAGTATGCCCTGTATCACTTGCATTGAGAGCTCCTTTGACCGCATGTTGTGGGTACACAGCAACAGCTTCCAAATGTGAATGCCATACCTGGAATCAACTCCAGACCTTTTACCTGCTTAATTGATGATGAAATAATGAAGAAATAGCCCACACCTGTCCATGAAACAGCTTTTGAGTCAATTGTCCAATTACTTTTGGTCCCTTGAAAAAGAGGGGGCTACATATTAAAGAGATATAATTCCTAAACCCTTTCTCCAATTTGGATGTGAATACCCTCAAAATAAAGCTGATAGACTGCACTTTAAGCCCATATTAATTATTTAACTGTAACTTGAATTTATTTTGGTACACAGCCGAAATAACAAAACTTGTATCAGTGTTCATTTATTTCCGGACATAACTGTGTGTATGTATATATATATATATATATATATATATATATATATATAAAACAAGCAAAAAAGTTGAAGTAGCGCCACTAAATTACCCAATTGATATATATATATGGATAATATTTAGAGAGACAGTAGCTATTAATGGATATGCTTAGAGGGGCGGCTAAAGTTGGGCTAGTACACTATGATAAAACCTTAAAATAATACAATGTAAATGCGATCTCTTGACAATTAAACCCTAAAAAGTATATAAAAAATCTAAAAAATATATTTATTATGTAAAAAATAGAAAAAATTGCCAAAAAATGAATAAAGATAAAAAACCTTCAATACATAAAGTCCTGTTCCAATGGCAATGTCTTTGGTTTCCTGCAGCCCGTTTCAAAGGGATCACCAGTCCTTAGTGATATCTAGAAAAAAGGAAAGAGAAAGAAACAGGCGCACACCTAGTGCATTACCACAATAAAAATGTATTAAAGGAACATAAAATCTAACAAATGCCCACTCACAAAGGTACAGCAAATAAAAGCGTGTATGAGATAGGCTCTCATGTGCCAAACAGCTCAATCACCAGCGTCCGGCTGCAGTCAATGGCGTCGTCAAGTGAGTCTCCTCCGTGGAACCGGAACCGGAAGAGGGGTCCTTCGCCTTTGGTGTTCAATAGGACAGGTCCCTCCAGGAAACGAAAGCCTCCAATGTCACTAATGTGATAGGTTATTGGCCGTGAGAGCCGCACACGAGAGCCAGAGTTCTATGATCAAGCAGCAGCAGTGTTCGTGGGCAAATGGCAGCCGGAATCTAGCCACGCCCTTCGCGTTTCGTCATCAAATGACGACTTCTTCAGGGGATACCCTCTAAGCACCAGTCCTTAGTATTTATAGGGAGGTATTCAAACAATTAGCCAATAAATTATTTAAAACAATTAATTGGTCGATTACATATATAGCGCTTAAATAGAGCAATTATATAATAAATACATGCATGAATACACGAATAACTCGTTTTGTGAGGACCCCATTGAATGTAAAAGAGTAGTATATGCAATGTCAATATAGCAACAATTATTTCGTTCCAAACAGATTGATGATTTCAAGCATAACAATACAAATAATGTATATTGAATGAATGAGTGGATGATCTAGAGATTGATCAACAAACAATGAATAATAAACATCATTTGATTAGAATGCAGAGAAATGTTTCAAGACAGACAAAAATTTCTGAAGAAGTCGTCATTTGATGACGAAACGCGTAAGGCGTGGCTAGATTCCGGCCGCCATTTGCCCACGAACACTGCTGCTGCTTGATCATAGAACTCTGGCTCTCGTGTGCGGCTCTCACGGCCAATAACCTATCACATTAGTGACATTGGAGGCTTTCGTTTCCTGGAGGGACCTGTCCTATTGAACACCAAAGGCGAAGGACCCCTCTTCCGGTTCCGGTTCCACGGAGGAGACTCACGTGACGACGCCATTGACTGCAGCCGGACGCTGGTGATTGAGCTGTTTGGCACATGAGAGCTTATCTCATACACGCTTTTATTTGCTGTACCTTTGTGAGTGGGCATTTGTTAGATTTTATGTTCCTTTAATACATTTTTATTGTGGTAATGCACTAGGTGTGCACCTGTTTCTTTCTCTTTCCTTTATATATATATAAAAAATATATTTAAAAATATAGATTTATAGGTATTGCTATAATGTTATATGGTTGTTCTTTCAATCAATGTTTTTGCAATCTCTGACCCCAAAACCCACCACATTATATAGATATATAGATATATAGATAGATATATATATATATATATATATATATATATATATATATATATATATACGGATCGCATTAGAAATAATGTACAATTGTATGCATATATATAATGTGGTGGGTTCTGGGGTCAGAGATTGCAAAAACATTGATTGAAAGAACAACCATATAACATTATAGCAATACCTATAAATCTATATTTTTTAATATTTTATCATTCATGTACAGTACATGTCTTTAACATTGCAACGCAATCTTGTAACAGGAGTTCTTAAACTGTGGACCACCACAGCTCCCAAAAGGGAATGGGATGGTTCACATTCACTTCAGAAAGATTGCATACAGTAGCATGGGTTTTCTATAACAAACAAAATATCAGTGCTACAGGTTACTCTGGGTGAACCTAATTTTTCATATATGTATGTATTCTGAAGCCAGGGTCACGTGTGATGTGTGAATAGCTCCAGTTAGCTTTAACTCAGCCCTATTTCCAAAGCACACCAAGTCCTGCTATGTTTTCTTCACTTTATTAGAAAAGGAGCAGTATATACAGGCATTTGTGGATGTTATGTAGTGATGGGAGAGTGCTTCTTTATAGGTGTTTTGTAGTTAAAGGCAGGTAAAAAGGAGATGTCCTTGCCATGAGGAGTGTAACATGGAAGGGTACTCACTCCGCCAGAGACAGGAATCAAAAGGAAGTGTGGGGGAATCTGGGTAACAGGAATAGTCTAGGGACAGACTAACTGTCAGCAAGACAGGGGGGAGGGGAGAATAGCCCATTCTGAGAAAGATCTCAGAGGTTGCTATAGCAACTCCCTGACTTCATGCACAGAGGCAGGAATGGCAACATTGTATAAATCACGCAGGGACTGTGTGTGTGTAGAGCAAATATACATGCAGCTGGAATTAGGAACTGAGAGGCAGAAGCTGCAAAAAGAGGGGGGTTGAACAGAAATATACATCTTGTTCCAGGACAGTCTCCGTCTGGTATCTGGAGATACCACTATATAACTAGAATATGTGGAACATATGTAAATACATGACAAATATAACATCACATTCTCAAACTATGCGAAAGTCCATATCCACATAGCGATGAGATACCGGCCTGTACCCCTGGCTTCAAAGACCCTTGGCCAAGGTTCTTTGGCAAAGGATGCCAGGTGGATGCACCGCTCCAGGTTAGCTGGTTGCACCACAATGTCTTTGTGCAAAAGTCTCTGGCACTGTTTAGTGTTTATTTGTAATTCTTCATGTGCCCCAACTAAATTGGTTCCGCAGTCGGCGCGTATTTGTTTGACTGGTCCTCTGATGGCAAAGAATCTTCTGAGGGTGTTTATGGACTGTATATTCGTGAGTAAAACAGATACTTGAGGCCTTATCTCCGTGTCCTCCTCTGGATCCACAAATTCAAAGTTGTCAGCTGGGATTAACGGTGTTTCCGCGGATTGCGTTAGAAACATTGGCCCTGTGAGCCACGACGTATTCTGGAGTTGCGCTGCAGGCACTGATCTGGTGGCGTGATCTGCAGGATTTTGGTCTGTGGGTACATGGTACCATTGTTCTGGTTGGGTTGACTTCCTGATTCTTTCCAAATGGTTGGCCACGTATACGTAGAAGCTTCTTTTCTTGTTACATATGCAACCCAGTACCACCTTGCTATCTGTGTAGAGCCTGACAGCATCTGGCTTGCAGTCCATTTAGTTCTCGATGAGTTCTGCCAGTTCTACCGTTAATACTGCACCACATAGCTCGAGTCTGGGTTTAGTGTGGTTGGTTTGTGGCGCCAGCTTAGCCTTGCCGAGGATGAACCTGACATGGTAACCTCCATCCGCGTCCGTGGTTTTTAAGTAGGCTACCGCTGCTATGGCCTTTGTAGAGGCATCTGAGAACACGCAAAGTTCTTTGCTGTGTGCAGCGGTGAGAGATGTAGGTGAGTGGGATCTGAAGCTGTTCTAGGATCTTCAAAGAATCCTTCCACGTTTCCCACTCTTTCCGTCCTCTGGAGGTAGTGGTGTGTCACAGTCCTGCTTCTCGAGGACATTTCTCTGAGAAGAGACTTCCCTTGGATAGTGTGTGGAGCCACGATTCCCAGCGGGTCGTACAGACTATTGACCGTGAACAAGACTCCACGCCGGGTGTAGGGTTTCTCCTCGATGGACACCTGAAATGTGAATGCGTCTGTTTTGAGATCCCAGCTTATCCCCAGACTCCGCTGTATGGGAGGCGTGTCGGTCCCCAGATCCAAGTTCTTAAAGTCGCTTGCGTGGTCGTCTCTTGTTGTCTGGAACGCTGTGCACCCTAAGTCCTCAGAATGTTTCTCTTGCACGAGAACGTCTCCACGTATTTTGGTGATACGCCTGCTGTCTCTTTGTTAACTGCCCTCAGGAGGTTGTTTTCTCCCTGGACATGATGAAGAACAGTCTCTTTTGTCCTTGTGAATCCTTTTGTTAAATGTTTCTGCGACTGTCTCTTTTTAGATATGTGAAAGAACAGTCTTTTTGTCCCTGTAGTTTCACCTGCAGGGCGCATTCTTTTGTGGCTATGCCAGCTGTGGCGGTTGGCTGCTTTGCCACTTGGTATTCTGCGAAGAGGAATGCCTGTGCATCTTAGCTGTGCCATTGCTCGCAGGAGGGCTGTCCGATTGTTTCTTTTTCTTTGGACGATCCTTTTGTCGGTCACCTTCAGGAGGTTACTTTCTTCCTTCAGTGGAGTCGACTCATCATCCTTAGTTGTCTGGACTACTGAGCATTCTAGGCCATTGTCACATTCCCCTGATGCGAAGATGTTTTTGTTGATCTCAGGGGTATGACCTTGTCTCTTCTCCTCACTTGGCCTTCCTGTTACTTGGAGATGGTCAAGACATGGTTCTGAGAGGGATGTGTGTCCGCATTCTGTTATCACTGTTCTGCGGGCGTCAAAATAGTCTGGTTCTTGCCCTTTGTCAATGCACATGTTGCCCACTATCACCCATCCTAGGTCAAGTCATTGGGCGAATGGAGCGTTGTGGGGTCTATTGCGCTGTTTACGGACATTGTGCACCCTCAGGATGTTCCTACCGAGCAGCAGCAAGATCTTGGCGTCTTGTTCTACCGGCGGGATGTAGTTGGCTATTCCTCTGAGGTGCGGGTGATGGCGTGCCACGTCTGGTGTGGGAATTTAATCCCTGTTTGCCGCCATGTGGTTGCACTTGATGAGTGTGGGGAGAGCTATCTTCACTCTGTTGTACACTGAACATATGATGTAGCCATTTGCTCTTCTCCCTGTTGTCTCAGTTAACCCTGCACAGGTTTTGAGGGTGTAGGGTGAGGCATTGTCTTGTATGTTGAACATGTCAAAAAATTCTGACCTGACCAATGACCGGTTGCTCTGGTCGTCGATGATAGCATACATTCTTTTAGCTCTTTCAGGTTTTCCCTGGGAGTGCACAGGACAAGGCATATTTTGGAGCAGGACCTTTTGTCACATCCTTTTCCGCAAACCTCGGTGCACTGAGACGTGACAGATGTTGGCTCCCCTTCTCCTTTCTCCCCACCATGCTCCTCTATGGAGGATGGGTTGTTGAGTTGGTGGAGTGTCAGCGCCTCTGGATGTAGCGATGTTACGTGCTTGTCACTTTTGCACACTACACACTTGATGGCCTCTTTACAGTCTTTGGCTAGGTGAGTTGTGGAATCGCAGCACCTGAAGCAAACTTTGAATTCTCTGAGTAACTTTTTGCGTTCCTCTAGGGACTTCATCCTGAAACCAAAACACCTGTAAAGTGGGTGTGGCTTCTTGTGTATGGGACATTCACTGTTTGGGTCCCATGGTTTCTTGTCTCCGGCGACCGACTGGTCAGGGGTTGTTTGGGTCACAGGGGACATTTCCATCCTGTGGACCGAGATAGGCGTTCTAGCATTACCGTATCTCGCCGCTAGCCTTTCATTCCTCAGGTTGCTTGCACTGTATGTGGTCTGCGCACCTAAGATGAAACTGGGATAGTTTCTTGTCCTTGCCGCTTCGCGGATGAAGCTCAAGAAGAATGAGAAGGGAGGGAAGGCGACTTGCTTCTCCCTTTTGTATTTGGAGCCTTGTGACGTCCATCTTTCTTGGAGGTGTAGGGTAGCTTCTCCAAGATGGGTCTCACTCCGCGAGCTGAGTCTAGGACGTTAAGACCTGTTAGGGATTGGTCTGTTCTTGCAAACTCCAGCTCCTGCAGCAGGTCCCCGAGTTCTCGGAACTTCGAGTAGTCTTTGGCTGTGATTCTAGGAAAGTCGTCGACTCTTTTGAGGTGTGCGTCTTCGACCGCTTCGGGGCTACCGTAGCACTCCTCTAGCCTTTCCCATACCAAGTCAAGACCTACTTGGGGGTGGTTCACATTTGCTGCCCTGAGTCTCTTCGCATGTTCTATGGATTCTTTCCCCAGCCATTTGGTCAGCAGGCTGAGTTCTTCCCTTGCGGAGAAGCCCAGGCTCTTGATTGCGTCTTTGAATGTGAACTTCCATATAAGGTAGTTCTCAGGACGGTTATCGAAGTTGGTAAATCCTGTTTGCACCATGTCACGCCGGATCATGTACTTGCCCATGTCTTTTAGGCCTGAAGCATCGATGTGTTGGTCGCGTTCTGAGGTAGTTGCCGGGAGGGTCCCTGTGGTTGCCTCTTCCTTGGCGTGGACGTGTGATGACTGCTGGTCAGTGTGAGGGGCTGTGTTTTCCCGTGTGTGTGTACCTGGATTGCGAGCCTCTTGTAGTGCATCCGTGTGCGCGCTGGCGTGTGGATCACTGTTGCAGCTGTGGCTATCCCAGGTAGCGTGTACCCTTGAAGGGAATGTGTCTTCTCCACATGGACCTAGCAAGTCTTTGGTGCATGTGGTGTCACTCCCATCATGTTGAGATGGCGCACAGGTGTTTATGCTGAAAAGGCTCCTTACGTAGTCTTCATTGCGTTGGGCTGGATCCTCTGAGATTATTCGTCTGTTTGGTTGCTCCACGCCATCCTGTTGCACGGCTGCTTCTAGTACTTCAGCTTAGGCTATGGCGGCGGCAGCTTCCCTCTCTTGATTTAGGGCCTCTAGTTCCGCATCAAATTCGACTTTCCTGCGCGCAGCGGCAGTGGCCGCAGCGGCAGCAGTAGTAGCCGCAGCGGCAGCAGCGGCAGTGGCTTCAGCGGCGGTGGCAGTGGCTGTGGCGGCATTGGCCTTGGCGGTGGCAGTGGCTGCGGCGGCATTGGCAGCAGCAGCGTTCTGCTCCTCCTTTTCTATGCGTGCTCTCTCTGCCCTCACGGCTGCCTCTTTCCGACTATATTCGGTCCTAGTGCGTGCGGCCTCTGCAGTGGCTTGCGCCTTGGTAACGCTTGCACTGGACGCGTTAGGTCTCGCTGATCTTGCTGACCTTGATGAATGCCTGGATGTGCTAGAGCGCTGTGATGCAGTTTCCAGCAAAAGGTCTTTTCTCTGGCCTTTGGCCTCAGTGATAGTGGTCTGCACAAAGCCGTCGCGCCCCAGGCCTGCTGGTCACGTTCACTGAGGCTTTCTTCCGTGTTGATTCTTTTCAGATAGGCGAGATATGTTTGTGACAGCATTTGGTAGCGTTTGTGACTTGACCTCAATTGGGCTATAGCTTGCCTAATCTGTTTCTCCTTATCGCTAGTACTTGCAACGTTACATATTTCACGACCAGTGTCTTCCAGGCCTTCTCTAACCTTTCGCGGTGTGCATCTGTCAGATTCATACTTTTTGCGCGCTTTTTGTGTCAGTGTGACTGTCCGTTTAGGCCTTGCACCTGCCTGCGCCTGTTGCAGTTGTGCAGCGGTCTCTGTGTCTGAGTGGTCACTCTCCTGCGGGGTGTCTGATGAGGATCTGAGATCCGCCATGCTGCAGGTGTGTGTAGTCCTTAGCCAGTGCATGTGGCGTGCGGTCTGTTACCTGCGTTAGCGATGGGCGACTGTCTCAGATGATGCCGATCGGCGTCCTGCAGCATTCAGCGTAGTGGTAGCTGTACTCACAGGTGTCCTGTGGCTCTGACCCGTGTCCTGGCGGGTGTCCGGTGGCGTGGCCCTTGGTGGCGCTAGCCGTGGGGACGTGCGCAGGGGTAGGTGGGATGATAGCTCCTCACTGTGAAGCTGTGCAGAGGGTGGCTCAGAACAGAAAGGGCAATCAAAGTTCTGTGAAGAGTGCACTGTCTGACTGCAGTTCTGCTGCCTTGTGTGTGAGGCTTCTTGCTTGTCTTGGGGTGCAGAGACTGCTCTGTATTGGCTGTGTAAACTGCTTGCTTGTACTGCTGTAGAAGCTTGGCTCTGTATTGGCAGTGTAAAGCTGCTTGCTTGTCAGTGTGCAGAGATTGCTCTGTATCTTAGCATAAAGGCTTTGAGTAGCAGCTTCTGTGTGAGACCCCAAAGCACACGGTCCTCCTTTTTACTATTCTGAAGCCACGTGTCACGGGTCACGTGTGATGTGTGAAAAGCAGTAGATAGCTTTAACTCAGCCCTCTTTCCAAAGCACACCAAGTCCTGCTATGTTTTCTTCACTTTATTAGAAAAGGAGCAGTATATACTTACAATATACATAGACTGTGACAGCACCCCTTTTATTTTTCATCATACAGTATCTTGCACTAAATGTTCATAGAAATGTGAGCAATTATCGATCTGTCACTGTAGATTATTGCATTTAAGAATTATGGTCCAAAAGTTTTACATTACATGTTTACTGATAAAGCATGGTCACTAGTGCCGATTAGGGCACTTTAGCACTTGTTGCATAACCATCAGAGTGATGCATTGACTGAAATGCTTCAGAAAAGTACGAAACATTGTATCGATGGTAGAGATGGGAACATTTTGGGGATGGATTTGGATCTGCAGTGGATCGGCCGGTTCCTTTGGTCTGCGGAACTATCTCAAAAAGAGCGGTTCGCGTTTTGCTGATATTTTATCATTATTACCAATACATTACTCGGATTCTGCAACCCGTTGATGAATTTGTAGAATCTAATCCGCAGATTCAGCCAGGGCCACCTTAACAGCAGGACACCCGGCGCGCATGCTTTGAGCACGAGCGCGCTCAGCGGGGGACTCAGCCTTACATTGCAAGCAGTTAGTGGGAGATTTGAATGTTGAGGCGGCCACGGGGAAGAAAGACCAGGAAGGGGGAGAGAGGCCAGGGGGAACCAGTGCAAGACAAATGTACCTAAGTGCAGTATACAACCAGTAAGTACCTAAGTGCAGTATACAACCAGTAAGTACCTAAGTGCAGTATACAACCAGTAAGTACCTAAGTGCAGTATACAACCAGTAAGTACCTAAGTGCAGTATACAACCAGTAAGTACCTAAGTGCAGTATACAACCAGTAATACCTAAGTGCAGTATACAACCAGTAAGTACCTAAGTGCAGTATACAACCAGTAAGTACCTAAGTGCAGTATACAATCAGTAAGTACCTAAGTGCAGTATACAACCAGTAAGTACCTAAGTCAACCAGTAAGTACCTAAGTGCAGTATACAACCAGTAAGTACCTAAGTCAACCAGTAAGTACTTAAGGGAGAGAGGCCAGGGGGAACCAGTGCAAGACAAATGTACCTAAGTGCAGTATACAACCAGTAAGTACCTAAGTGCAGTATACAACCAGTAAGTACCTAAGTGCAGTATACAACCAGTAAGTACCTACGTGCAGTATACAACCAGTAAGTAACTAAGTGCAGTATACAATCAGTAAGTATCTACGTGCAGTATACAACCAGTAAGTAACTAAGTGCAGTATACAACCAGTAAGTAACTAAGTGCAGTATACAACCAGTGCACATACAAATATACATGACATGTCTAACATGGCAGAACAGAAAAATGATATACAGCACACACTGGAAGGCAAAAGAATATTTGCAGGGTGCAATGGACTAGGGAGGACTCAATACCTCCAATATACAATATAAATAACACAAAGCCCAGCACACACTGTCTTTAGATAATAGAACAAATGAAAAGGGATAATGCCTTTTCATTTGTTCTATTATCTAAAGACAGTGTGTGCTGGGCTTTGTGTTATTTATAATGTCTAACATGGCGGCGCCCTGCTATTGGAGCGACTGGGTCGCCTGACGCAACCTCCCTGGAGCTCCGGTGATCCTGCTACGCGCGCACCTCCCGCTGATCAGTGGAGGTGAGAGCGCTGCACAGAATGGCTCCTCGCACAGCAGCAGGACACAGAGCGGAGTGAGGGGGAAAGTAGGGCTAGTCGTTCCGGTTCCCCTCCACTGTTGGCCCCTATGCTCGTGGGGCCCCCGGGCAACTGCCCACTGTGCCCATAGGTTAAGACGGCCCTGGATTCAGCAATCCGTTGGTGGATTGTTTAGAATCCGCCAATGGATTGCTGAATCCGCGGATTGGATCCTACAAATCCCTCCACGGGTTGGATCCAATGGCGGATTTTGATGAATCCGCATGGATTAAAACCATCCAAATCCATTTCCGTATTTTACATCCCGATGCTGATTTTTGGGGTTAAATCATCAAAAATCTGGGAAACAGATTTGGGCGGTGTAACAGGGACTTATCCCTGTTTAAATAAAAGTCTCCAGTGGTCTGAGAAATGAGCAGAGAGTTGGTTAATTGCAGCTAGTCAATTAACCAGCTCCACTTTGGTAGTCAGAAAAGGGTAAAAAAAAAAACAACTGGAACAGACGCAGAGACTCCTTAGCGCAGCCACAACTGTGCTCACAGAGGAGACACTGCCATGAGCACAAAGGCTGTGCTGAGATCAAAACACATGGACACCAGAACCAGGCATTGACCTGAAGAGCCATCTGCTTTTGAGGTACCGCTTGAGACTTTGGGGTGATAGGCTGATAGGCAGGTAAGGGGCGTTTCCTCCCTGTCTTGCAGATAAGACTGGAGACGTAAGTTAGCCCTTACAAGGGATAGGTGTTTTGTTTCTTTTGTATATATGTTTTGCCTTAAACTGCTGGCTAAATAAAGGCATGTTTTAATTTCCCCCAAACTGTCTCCTTTTGGGTACGTCTGCACTTGGCTCTTACAGGCGGATTCGCCCATCTCTAATCCTTGGATACATCCAGTTTGTCACAACCTAAGATGTCACCTTATCAGAGCTCCCCCTAACGTCATCTCTCATCTGCTAACAGCATTTTCAAAGAATAAAATGTGACAGATGTATGTTATCTGGCTGGTGAAAGTCAGAGATTTTCTTTACATATAAATATTTTCTATTTTGATTAAAATATACCCTGGAAGCCCTGAAGGGAAAGTTTGAGGCTAAACCGTTTGGGTGCCTCAGAATATAGCTGCTACATCATGCGGTCTGGCACTCCAGGGGCCCCATGATGTGTATGTATGTATGTATATCTTTATTTATATAGCCCAAATAGTGTACTCAGCACTTCACAAAGACAATACAGTACAGGGAATTGTAATAATACAGTAAGCGCAGCAAAGTCAGACAGTAGGAAAGGAAATCCCTGCCCGAAGAGCTTACAATCTAAGTGGTATGATGGGAAACTTACAGAGACAGCAGCTGAGGGAATAAGTGCAGTAGATTGCAGTGCTTGGCCATCTACTGACAGTAGACATGAGTGCAGGCAATTGGGATGCTTCTTTTGCGAAGTGAGTTTTAAGGAGTGTTTGTATTAAATTAGATAGGTTAACACCAATAGCAGGGGAAGAGGTGGCAGGGAGGCATGGGTGAGAGCAGGTGTGTATATGGCTGGGTGCAGAATTAGGAAAGCTATCCCCAGCAGCAAGAAGGAGTAGAGAGAGAGAGAGAGGGTGAATAGAGGATTTGTGGGGGTGCTTTTTATTGAGGGGTAAAGAAGTTGTTAGGAAAGAGGTGTATATATAATGGTGCAGAGTATGGGTATAAACATAGGTGGAGGGAAGGAGAGAGGAAGAAATGTGGATAGAAGGAGCGGAGTAGGGAAGTGGGAGAGAACAGAAACATTTACAAAGGAATGAGGAAACAGAAAAGCAATAGTGAGGGCATAATGACTTGCAGGTAGAGAGGTAGGAGGCGAGAGGTCCCAGGTATTGGAGGATAGGAAGAGTACTGGTAGGTGTTGATAGAGAAGGTGTATAAATCGGGCCTGGCAGGGCAGTGTAGCACTGAATATTCAGCAGCAGCTTAGAAACAGAGTCTATAGATGTGTACACATTTTCAGAGCATTTACAGAGTCAAGTTCTCACAGTTGCAGAGTTGTGGTTGTAGTGCAGAGTCCAGTTCTTGTTGTAGTCTTCACCTCCAATTCTAACTCCAAAATGAACTCCACAGACACTTCATATGTGGCACTTAAGATGTTACACAGCCATATATAGCCAGATATAGCAACTACCGTACATCATATTCTACTTGCCCATGTTTGTAGTGGAGATCGCATTCTGTGCTCCTGTGGACCACAGAGCCAAATCATATAGGAAGTGGAGTGGAAGAGGAGAAGGACTCCTCTTCCGTCATCAGTGGCAGAACAATGAAGGAGTTAAAGCAAGGTGTATACCATAAATGTGGACAGATTTCTAAGATGCCTGAATAATTGTGGAGGACATCGGGAATTGATTCTGATAAGTTAAGTGCTTGAACAAGAGCTTTTCATCTCGATACCAATAACTCTATTGCTGGGGAGATTCACTAGGGTCTGTTGCAGGTTACCATACCCGATCTGGCTTTAACTGCCATGCAAGCTATCCCGCAACAGTTAGTGAATCTCGCTCCAAAATATTTCATTGTGGTTGCAAAATTCTTTGTACATCGCTCCATACATTGTAAGGGCTATATAAGAAAAAGTATTATTATTTTTATTATCAAGCCTCTGTTCTATACAGTATGATGAAAAACAATATTTAATGGCTTATTCCCCGTGAAGTGATTGGGGCATTTTGGTCAAAAACAGTCACTTCAGTGGATATATAATAAGCCTCTTTGTTTAAGGAGATGAAGGAAAAATGTACAATGATTTACACTACTTTTATTATACTATTTATGGCTATTGAATCAAACCATTAAGTGTAAAAAAAAACTGAGAGGGCTTATCCGGGGTTCAAAGTTGATTTAAAAAAAAGTAGTGTCTCCAATTCCAAGAAATTCTAAATCTGTTAAATAGTGGAGCAGTAAGACTTGTCTGACCTTAATTTGGAAAGGTTTACAATATGAAAGGTATGACATAAAAAGGTAGATGATTTTTTTAAATACTGTAAATTCTTTATAATAGTTTGTTCTTGTATAGCGCTGCTAGTTTTACGTAGCGCTTTACAGAGACATTTTGCAGACACAGCCCCAGCCCTGTGGAGCTTACAATCTATGTTTTTGGTGCCTGAGGCACAGAGAGATAAAGTGACATGCCCTTGGTCACAAGGAGCCGACACCGGGAATTGAACCTGCTTCAAACTCAGTGCCAGTCAGTGTCTTTACTCACTGAGCCACTCCTTCTCCCCTTTATCTTAAATATGCTGTTGTGGTGCCATATGTTTGTAAGTTAAACAAAAAAGGTAATGATGTACCTCAGGTTTGCAAAATTAAAAGTATTGGTAATTACACCACATAATACTGTTATACTTTACTCAGTGGATTAATCAACATTTTTTCTCAGTGGCACAAATTACTCTCGTTTTGCCCTCACATAATTTTTAATTACATCATATTTTCTATATCTAGGTCCTACAGTACTGTACATCAATGCAAAACCATTGAACCAGTTGGATGGATCACTCACTTCAAATGCATGCCTGTGAATACAGGGTTAAAAAGTGCTAGACATCACCTCACAGTTATTTTTGATGGTGTAGCCAAATCCTCCCATTAAAAATGAACACGATTGCTTCCTCCACCGAACAAAGACCGTGCCTTTTCCACTTCTTGCCAATGGCCTGCAGGAAGATGATATCGTTGTATATAGTGCATCAACCAAGACTCCGATTTTTTAGGGAGAAGGTATATTTAATACAATGCAAAAGATAACTTTCCTGATCAATAATGAAAAGGACTGCGAAATCAATTTATTAAAAGGTCGGATGAAAACGTTTTGATTCAGTACTTAATATGAATATCCAGGCATAACAACCCTAACAACTGAGGCTCCTTTTCCACCTGCTTATAATCTTCTGGATCAGGACAAATATACCCAATCTCTGATTATCTTCTTTCCTATTTGAGCTAATGTCACAGAATAAAGCAAGAGATCAGAGGAGAGGTTTCCTGTCCCTACTGCTGTTCATATTATACAAGAGGAGGAGCAGGAAGCCTGCTCCCTACTCG
Source organism: Ascaphus truei (assembly GCF_040206685.1). NCBI lineage: Eukaryota > Metazoa > Chordata > Amphibia > Anura > Ascaphidae > Ascaphus > Ascaphus truei. The sequence goes on along the minus strand of NC_134486.1, from coordinate 233,365,104 downwards.
GTCTCTCCCTGATATTGCAGTGTGCAGAGTAAAGAGCTGACAACCAGAGCGTCAGCAGTACCACAAAACACAATATCACATTTGAAGCTATTTAGAATGTTAGTCCTCTTCCTTACTTGGCACTGAAGAGCACAACCATCTTTCCCCACATGGACATACCAAATAATTTATTTAAGTAAAATATGCTGACAAGTATTGTAGGTATGTCCGTTCCTATAAAGGATTGGAACAATCATTTGTGTTTTTGATCTAAAAAAATATGTATGTATGTATATCTTTATTTATATAGCGCCATTTATGTATATAGTGCTTCACAGCAGTAATACTGTCAGACATGACAGTAACAGAAGGAAAAGGAGTCCCTGTCCCGAAGAGCTTACAATCTTATTGGCAATTAGGGAGAACTTACAGAGACAGTAGGAGGGTGTTATGGTTAGTGCATCCACAAGGGGTCAAGGTCAGTGCATTTGAGATGTATAGTATCAGCTTCGTTAAAGAGATGTGTTTTAAGATAGGTCTTTAAAGTGGAGAGAGAGAGGGTGCAAGATGGATAATGAGGGGAAGGAGATTCCAGAGGTGTGGGGCAGTGAGAGAGAGGTTTTAGACGGGAGAGGGCTTTAGATACAAAAGGGGTAGACAGAAGTTTTGAATACTGAATTCTAAAAAAGCTGCGTTTTGGCTCTGGTCTTCCCAAAACGCGATGTGTTTGGTTTTGGTTGTTAATTTTTACCAAATTATGCAAAACATCTAAAAACAAACCTATGCAGCACCTTCACACCTTCACCACCAAAACCACCCCCCCCTCCCTCCCCATGAGGGAGATTATGTCATTACCTGATGTATTCTGGTGCGGTGCATACCTTTTTGGTGGAACAGAAGGCCTGAGAGCTCCGCGATGGTATGGGGAGACATCAGGACAGGCTCTCCATGATGGTTCTTCTGTCAGCGCAGCACCTCCATCCTATGAGGATCCTGGGAAGAGAGATTACTGATTGAGAAAATAACCAAATTCATTTTATATCCTGAGTAAGACATCTAACATTTTCATATATAGTTGTTGTATTTTTGTTACCGAGTTTAAATGTGGAAAGTTTATTATCTGTAAGTCATATAAATTGGCAGATACCCATAGTACTACAGGCAGGGTTGTCGATGGGAGGAGCAACTTCCGGTATCGGCCACTTGGGTGGGCCCCCTTCCACCGCTGGGCCTGGACCACCACTCAACAGGTATTGCCCGGGCAGGGAGGAGGGAGAAAGAGGGGGCCTAGTGAGTGATGGGCAGTGAGAGAGAAGAGAGAGATGGAAGAGAAAAAGAGGTGGGAGAGGGTTAGAGAGACAGGGGGTAAGAGAGAGATGGAAGGTACACGAGAGAGGGGTTTAATGGAGAGGGAGGAAGTGAAAGTGAGAAATAGAAGGGGGAGAGATAAAGTGAATAATATGCAAAAGAGGTGCAACGCATATATACAGTAGGCTGTTAAAGTTAACGCGGGACATAACACAATATATTTTTAGGTCATAGCTGTTTATATTGGCCATTAGCCCTATTAGCCACCTTTAGCTAGTAAGGTTTATGGCCCGTACTGTAGAAGGGGGTTAGGTTTGTTGGAGGGGTGGAGGAAGGGGAGGTGGGTTTTTGGGGTAAATGATTGAGAATGAAGGTTAGGCCGCCCGGGGGACTTCAGAGGCAGCTTACAACCGTGTTTGTCCTAGCAGTTGTACCTCTATGCTATAAAAGGGGTATTAATGTTCTTATGGTGTTTGTATTAACCCCTTGGCTACTATAATGACCATGGCCACTATAGTTTCTAAGGGGCTAATACATTTTTATTGAAGGCATAAGCCAGTATATATTGTATTGCAATACTAAGGGTATTGGCAGCTATCGCTGGGGTATCTTATCCTGGAGTTAGTTGGCTACCATCGAGTTAGTCATATTGTAATGTGGGCCTATGCTTATAATAAGCTCAGGGAAACAAACGTCTGTTATCAATGTTCATAACGGACCATTAAGAGCCCTGGGCCATAGTTGTGGATCTGGGCCATAGTTGTGGATCTGGGCCATAGTTGTTGTTTTAAATGAAGTTTGACATATTGCATCATCTTGAATACCTGATTAATACAATGTAAATTTTAATTAAAACAGAATTGTGCTTAATTCTTATTGGAAACTATTATTAATAAATACAAATAAGTGTAATATTATTTATAACTACATCCTGTGAAAATAATAAATGTTGCTAACCTATAATGAAACATTCGTTATGCAATAAATACATTTTTGGTTGACACGCAGTTACTTAATTCTGCGCTAACAAAATAAACAGACTTTTAAGGATTTTCACCAGGTACAACTTGGCGGACGATTTTGACGCAATACTGCAGATACAATTTTCTTTATGTAACTGCTCTCGTATCGAATCAGGAGGTGCAGGGCTGAGGTAGGCATGCAGAATAACTCACCAGAGCCTGGGGACAGAGTCCTGTAAGAGTATTCGTAGTCGGTAAGCAGGCAGGGGTCAGGGCTGGCGGCAGTGGTGCAGTGTCCAGGCAACAGGCAAAAGGTCAGGGCAGGTGGCAGAGGGGCAGAGGTGCAGGGTCCAGGTGACAGGCAAAGGTCAGGGCAGGCAGAATGCAGCGAGGTTGGGGTCACGGTCCGGGGTCAGCAACAGGGATTCCAAATAGGCGAAAGGGTAATGTGTGACAGCGAAGATTAAACAGAGCTGCAGCAAACAGAACTTTGCTCGGTGACTCCCACCAGGAACTGCAGCCTTATAAAGAACCACAATTCCACAAATGATGAGGCTGCGCTCGTCTGTCCACTTTTAAATGTCTGTCAGGGCTTCTTTCTCCCGCAGCTCCTCCACTCTCCGGTGATCAGCCGGGCCAATAGTCATCCAAAAAATACAAAAAAGTAGGAGCGCAGAGAGGGCAAGATGTTGAACAATATTCCACTTTTATTACCACACTGAACACTTAACAACTTACAATCAAGTGCTGCTGCATACACGATAAGGATCCCACACCTGTCCGTCGCTACCACCGTCCCAGCCACTACACAGGTCTCCTCCCTATGCACCGCGGGTCACCTCCAGATACAGGAACTGGAAGTCAACCCACTGATTGACTGGAGGATAGGCAAGCTGTCTCGCGAGAGTGCAGGGCTTAGCTATGGCTGAGCACTCGATGCGTGATGTCTAAGGGGGCCGTCTGGGTTAGGGATTCCTCTGTCGAACAGGTATCACGCTCTGTATGAGATGTTTGAACCTGTGAGTCTAGCAGAACCCTATATGCGTTTCGCGCTCATTAGCGCTTCATCAGGATGTGATGGGCCATGTCGGGAGGTAGCCTTTTATAGGCTAACACCCCCTAATTACCCCTAATGTAAAAAACATGTAAATACATGCTTAAAACATATTCTAATGGTAATACAACTCTAAAAACATTGTACAATTAAAACATAAAGAAAAATTCTTAAAACGAATTTTTGTTTATAATGAATTTTTCTTTATGTTTTAATTGTTAATGTATTTTAATATGGTTCTACTGTATTTTTTAATATTGTAGAGTATTTTTAGAGTGTTTTAATAGGTTTAAGCATGTGCGGAATATGTTTTTAATGTTTATAGTGTTGTATTACCATTAGAATATGTTTTAAGCATGTATTTACATGTTTTTTACATTAGGGGTAATTAGGGGGTGTTAGCCTATAAAAGGCTACCTCCCGACATGCCCCATCACCTCCTGATGAAGCGCTAATGAGCTCGAAATGCATAGAGGGTTCTGCTAGACTCACAGGTTCACACGTCTCATTCAGAGCGTGATACCTGTTCGACAGAGGACTTCCTAACCCAGACGGCCCCCTTAGACATCACGCATCGAGTACTCGGCCATAGCTAAGCCCTGCACTCTCGTGAGACAGCCTGCCTATCCTCCAGTCAATCAGTGGGTTGACTTCCGGATCCTGTATCTGGAGGTGACCCGCGGTGCATAGGGAGGAGATCTGTGTAGTGGCTGGGACAGTGGTAGCGAAGGACAGGTGTGGGATCCTTTTCGTGTATGCAGCAGCACTTGAATGTAAGTTGTTAAGTGTTCAGTGTGTTAATAAAAGTGGGATATTGTTTAACATCTTGCCCTCTCTGCGCTCCATCTTTATTGTATTTTTTGGGAGCCTTATAAAGCAGACTGCCAGTACCCAAAATGGCCACAGTGAGCAGAAAGAGCAGGAGAGACAGAAAACCTGGACCATGGTGAAAACCCGGCACGGATCAGCAGAATCTTTAGACTTTAGTATCAACCATTTATATTTGTGCCTCATGCACATCCCACTTGTGTGCCAAAAAAGTGGGCTAAAATAATTGTTGCTTCATAAAGCAAAATGTCATCCTTGGTCCACCGTCTTTTTTATAGTTGGGAATCAGGGGGGCCTCAGAGCTGAACCAGAGCACATTTCTTTCAGCTCAGGGGATCCCCTGGTTGGCAAAATACATAGGAAGGTGCATAGGTGCACACCAATACAATCATATTGGAGACTGTCCTGCATGAAATTTATGTAAAAAATGCCAATGCCATTTGCGATGCTTAGCACATGGCACTCCTGGAGTACACCTGGTAGTCGGCAATTATCAATAAAGATAACTTGGAATTTTATATCATGCAAGGGACAGATTTCACACGTCGAAAACGTAATGTTTCTGCATCCTGAAGTGGAAAGGAAATGTGCAAAGATTTCTGCAAGTAAGATGTGAAATTAAAATAGGATCCTAAAACTGTCAGCTGTCTAACAAAGCGTCTGTAACAAGGAGGCATGCTTATGACTGACCATCTGTTACATTGGATATGCTGAACAACTCTAGGCACTGCTAAATTGTGAAATTGTAATTTTTACAGATCATTTCTTCTTCTTATTATTATTATTATTATTCTTAATAATAATAATAATAATAATAATAATAATAATATGAATAATAATATTATTATTATTATATTACCACTTCAGTTTCCTACTTGAAGCGAGGTAGTTGATTGGCTGTAACGGTGCCATGAAAAGATGCTAAGTCAGTAGTGTTTAAAAGCAAGATTATTTTCATTTCAATGTAATGACACTGCCTCCACCCTATTCATGCATTAACCCTTTGAGTGCCGGAGGGGCTGCGATATCAGGGTGCCATGGATCTCCGGCAACCTGCAATTACTTGAGCGCTTTTATGAAGGGATTCCGTGATTTCTCATGATGGACTAGAACAGGGGGGCGCAAACTTTTTTCCCTGCGCCCCCCTGCCGGCTGTCCCATCACTCCCGCGCCCCCCCCAACCCCAACTTACCCTCGCACCGGCGTAATGACGTCACGTTGCCATAGCAACGTGACGTCACATGACCTCGCAGCGTCATTTTGACGCCGCGTTGCCATGGCGACGCCGGGAGGAAGCCGCCGGAGCCACGGGTAAGTATGGTTTACAGAGGCCCTGCAGCTCCCCGGCACTTAATTTAAGTGCCTTCGGGAAGCGCGCGGGGCCTCTGTAAACCCCGCGCCCCCCGTCGGCAGTCTCGCGCCCCCCCTGGGGGTCGCGCCCCACAGATTGCGCACCGCTGGACTAGAAGATAAGCCATCTTCTGTTCCCCTTCCTGTCAGCTTGCATTCCACTATGCTCCACCGCCAATCATTATAACAACTATAAAACAGGCCATCCCTTTAAAAAAAAAAGATGGTCATGATGAAAAATGTATTCATTGCCCTCCAGAGGAAACTAAATTGAGGATTCAATCTTCCATGTCATGCGGGCCATTAGGAAGCCGCAGCGTCATACGTCGCAGCGTCCTACTGGTCTGGTGACGCATGGAATTTAACCTCCATCAAGTACCAGTGGCACCTTATCCAGTAAGTGTCTTGGAAAATAGGGGGTGAAATGAACGCGGCTTATCTCCTGAGAACCCCTGCTTCCTATGCCTGCAGAGGGAAATGCGGCCTTTCGTGTGTATACATAGTTACATACTGTGGTTACACAGTCGATGATGAGGTTGAAAAAAGACATACGTCCATCAAGTTCAACATATGCTAAATTTAGACAACAGATACTTATCCTATATTTTTGTTTACAGTACAGTATTTTGATCCAGAGTAAGGCAAACAAAAAATCCCAGTGAAACATTATCCAATGATAAGTGGAAAAAGAAATTCCTTACTGACCCCAAATAATGGCAATCAGATTTCTCCCTGGATGAACATCCTTCCCATGTTTACTTATTTGGTATACAGTATCCCTGTATACCTTTCCTTTCTAAAAAGATGTCCAACCTTCTTCTAAAGTAATCTATTGTATCTGCCATCACAGTCTCCATGGGTAATGAATTACACATTTTAACTGCCCTTACTGTAAATAAACCCTTCCTTTGTTGCTGGTGAAATCTCCTTTCCTCCAACCTTAAGGGATGACCTTGAGTCCATTGTACTGCCCTTGGGATGAATAGTTCTTTTGAAAGCTCCTTGTATTTACCCTGAATATATTTGTATATAGTTATCATATCCCCTGTTATATCTTTTCAAATGTAAACAAATCTAAATTAGCTAGCCTCTCCTCATAAGTCTGATTTTCCTCACCCTTTATTAATGTGGTAGCTCTTCTCAGCACTTCCTCTAGTTCCATAATGTCTATTTTATGGAGTGGTACCAAAAACTGTACTCCATAGTCAAAGTGTGGTCTTACTAATGCTTTATAAAGGGGCATAATTATGCTTACCCTCTTTCGATCCATTCCTCATTTGATGATAAATTAGATCTTATTTGACTTTGCAGATACTGTATGACATTTGATTCTATTGTTAAACTTACTGTCTACAAGCACTCCTAAATCCTTCTCCATCAAGGATTGAGCCAATTCTGCACCATTTAATTTGTAAGTCACCTGTTTATTCTTGTTTCCCAAATACCGTACAATTATCTGCACCTGCCATTTACCTGCCCAAGTTTCCAGTCTACCCAAGTCCTTCTGGAGAGAAATAACATCCTGCTCTGATTTTACTACCGTACACAATTTAGTGTCATCAGTAAAGATGGAGACTTTGCTCTCTATGCCAACCTCAAGGTCATTAATAAACAAGATAAAAAGCAGGGGTCCCATTACCGATCCTTGAGGTATTCTACTTACAACTTTAGCCCAAGATGAAATGGTTCCATTTATGTCAACTTTCTGTTGTCTATCCTTCAACCAGTTTTCAATCCAGGTGCAAATATTTTTACCAAGTCCAATTTCCTCTATTTTGTATGCTAACCTCTTGTGTGGCGCTGTATCAAAAGCCTTTGCAAAATCTAAGTCTGACTGTTACTAATAATTTTGTTATCCAAGAGGTATTCATAAATATTGTCCCGTACTAGACCTTCAAGTAGCTTCCCCACTTTTGATGTCAGGCTTACAGGTCTGTAATTCCCCAGTGGTGATCTAGCTCCCTTTTTTAATATACGGAAGGCACCACGTCTGCTTTACGCCAATCTTGTGGTACTGAGCCTGTGGAAATGGAATCCTTGAATATTAATTGTAATGATTTGGCTATTACTGAACTTAGCTCCTTAAGAACTCTTGGGTGCATGCAATTTTGGGTGCTTCCTTTACTTTAATTTTATCAAGCCACCTATGTACTTCTTTCACGGTTAATCAATTGTTAATTAAAATAGAGGTTGTGGCTTCCTCCTTTGCCACTATTTTTGCAATTCATTCCTCCCTGGTAAATACAGATGTTTAATACCTCTGCTTTTTCCTTCTCTCCAATAATTTGCCTGCTCATCTCACACTGAAAAGATCCTATATTTTCTTTTCTAATATTTTAATCATTATTAAGGTGCATAAATAACATTTTAGGGTTAATCTTACTTTCTATTGCAATTCTTTTTTCATTTTCAATTTTTGCTAATTTGATTGCCCTTTTGCAACTTTTGTTACATTCCTTATAATTCTGATATGATGTCTCCATACCTTTTGGTCTTTAAGAATTTAAATGCCTGTCTCTTCCTTTCCATTTCCTCCCTTTCCTGTTTATGTTATATTTATTACCCAACGGTATACACTGATGGTTCATGTTAAAAGAAAATAATTAAAATAGTCATAGCAGTGTCAGAAGGTTAATGGCACCTGAGTAAAATCGTAGTGATATCAATTGGATGTCATGAAGATCACAAGCATTTACATCCTTCTGACATCCAATGGACTTCATAATAAAACTCTGCCTGTTCTATGTAGTTAAAAAATGTGTAGCCATGCTGGTCTAGGACAAAAGTAGAATTGTCATACGATATACTAATGTATATAGAGCTTTTGAAAACTGTAAAGGTTTGTTCTCCATGTGTACACATCAAGAAAAGAATGGTCTATTGTGTTAAAACGAAACACAGAATAAGTCTGCAATATTCCCTTCTATTAAATCAACATACTTGATATGATGAACATCTTGGCCACCTCGCTCTCCCCACACGATAAACCCATACTATAATTTTTTTTGTAAATAAACAAACTCACGTCAAGGCATTTCGAATTTTGGCCAAGACGTTGTTTTTGCTATTTATTTATTTTTATGTTACACAAAACCTGGAATCAAGCTATGATTACTTCTGCTTCTGTCCTGCAATGCACATGGGGAGTAAATAGCACAATGTTATTAAATGTGTAGCCCCGTGAGATTCACAATAGAAACCTAGAGATAAAAAGTAGTGTATTTGGTCAGGATCCAGATTTCCCTTGAGCTTTTTGGCAAAAAAGGAAGAGTTTAATCGATCAAAATATCCTGTGTCTTATTTCCAGTCCCTCCAGGGTGACAGACAAGCAAAAAACTTTTTTAATATCCATCATTACGAGGATCTGGTATTAAAGACAGAATGTCATCTTTCTACCTATGATGGATTGACAGGATGTAATAGCTTTTGTCACAGTAATGGAACCACTTAAGGCAGTCTATATTTAATGACTTTTGTGTTATTTAATTAAACATTTTCTACCATTTGTAACAAAATATATTATTGTCTAATTACTCTTCAGCCCAGTTTACACAATTTACAAATTTGAGCCATTTATTGAAACCCTTACGTTACTTTACAGTTTAAACATATTGTGAAGTTAAATTGACAAAATGTAGCAAAATGTAGCAATTCTTTTTAGAAAGATCAATAAAAGAATGTAAAGTTTATTTAAAAAAAAGGGTTTATGCAACACCCCTAACTATACACTGATGTATACACGCTGCCACCGTTGGCTATAAGGAATTAACCGGATCTGCATACCACAGTGTCAAGTGTATTGATGGACATACTCACTGACCAATTGCTGAGAGCAGAAGAAAAGCATAAGCCCATTGAACCCTGCGGAGCTGAGATGTCAAGGCAATGGGAGTGTGGAAATACACAGTCAGGGAGGAGTGAGCAGAGAGGGGAGACCCACATGAGAGAAGAGACAGGACCTAACCTGGGGAGCCCAGGAGACAAGACAGAGAGGTCGCAGAGCCTTAAAGACCAGCAGGACGGCGAGAGAGAGAGAGAGAGAGAGAGAGAGAGAGAGAGAGAGAGAGAGAGAGAGAGAGAGAACCTCTGCAAGCTGTGGTTCAAAGTTGGGATTCATAAAGCCAGAAAGCAGCTGGGAGATCGCTCTTACAACACATCAGTATCCTTTCCAAGTGCCCTGGGCACAACACCTCTTGCAAAGTAACAGGCCTGCAACCATTTCAACTATATAACACTACACAAGCTCCAACACTGTGCCGATATCTACAGTGGCCCTTTTAATTAGCACACAGGCCACCGGGACTGAACAAGTAACTCTGTGGGACATTTGCAGAGCGAGGTTTGCTGTTCTATGATATCAATATTGCCTTAAGTGTTGTCTGTGGTCTCCTGACATTGAAGGCCACTGCATGTGATTCCTGTGTTCTCTACCTATAAAGTACTATTATTTATAAGCTACATGTTCTGCTGCATTGTTAGCCTCCAGCCTTGTTCTTAGCAGGCCGAATATTCTCTCTAAGGTAGATTGTGAGCTCTTTGGGGCAGGGATACCTTTTCCTAAGTGTCACTTTTATGTCTGAAACACTTACTTAAGTGTTATTTATATTATTTGCTATTTATATGATTGTCACGTGTATTACTGCTGTGAAGCGCTATGTACATTAATGGCGCTATATAAATAAAGATATACATACATACATACATACATACATAGAGGTTGAGGTGGACTCTTGCCCACCGCCCTAGTATATACATGTTAGTACATATAGGGAAATAAAGAGGGGCTGCATTAATAAAATGAAGCAGACATTAATAGAATAGGAAACAAAGAAGATATTTTTTTTAGATAGGCTTTGATGTTGGTCCCTGAAAACCAATTAAAATGTTCAGACCCATGTCAATAATTTTTAATATACAGTGGAGTCTTGGTTATCCGACATCTGCGCCATCTCACACCCTTCTCACTTACCAGGCTTTGGTGGAGCACGGCAGCAGAGGAGGACTGAAGACCATGGGAGGGGAGCGGCACACGAGGAAGGGCGGCGGGAGGAGTGGCGCAGGAGGGCGGTGGGAGAAGAGGACCATGTCAGCAGAGCAGAGGAGTTAGAAAGTGCGCGGCGGCGACGGTAGGAGAAGACCAAGAGACCATGTGAGCGGAGCAGGAGCAGCACCGGAGAACGGCAGGGGAGGAGCGCACTGTAACAGCGGCAGACACCGGAAGTCAACGTGCTCCTCCCCATGGTCTTCAGTCCTCCTCTTCTGCCACCGTTCACCTCCTCTGCTGCCCTGCTCCACCGAAGCCTGGTAAGTGAGGAGGGGAGAAAGGGCGCAGATGTTGGTTATTACTTTCTGTATTATCCGTCATATTCGGTTTACCAACACCTTATTGGTCCCGTTTAGGTCGGATAATCGAGACTCTACTGTATAACATTTGCACTTAGCAATATATTAATAAAGTGAGCTACTGTAAGTAAGTATGGTTGCCCTTTACAAGTTTCTAAACATTGAAGTGACCCAAGAGATGGAAAAGTTTTACAACGCCTGTTCTAACCTGCTGTAGTTCATTATGAAAGAGTAATAAGCTAACAGGCAATAAACAACAGTTGGGCTGTATATCCTGTTCTAAGAATATCAAACTTAATATTAGTCAAAATGTCAATTACTGTATGTGTTTATATGCAAAAATCCTTTGTTAAGATTCTTCAATTGAGTTGTGATGTATGGCAAATGTGTTTTAAAAGGGTTTTGATGGGTATTATACTGTATGTGAAGATTTCATAATCCAGTTAATTATTATGGAAATACACTCCTACCGAAGACCGTAGTTTCTCTCATACAGTATATACACATCCAGTAGCCATATTGACTTTGGAGATGTTGTGATACCTTTTAATGCACCAAGAAAGACCTTCAAATATGTAATACTATACAGGTCTTTTCTTCTTGACAGTACTCATGTGAAGAAGAGGCCGAGGTTTTCAAAGCTCTGCGCACACTATTATCTCTTGCTGGTCCAATATAGGATATTACAACCAATCTACTATATTTATATATAGTACACATAACTGCCTACTATAAATGCAGTGTGTGCGTGTGTGCGTGTGTGCGTGTGTGCGTGTGTGCGTGTGTGCGTGTGTGCGTGTGTGCGTGTGCGCATGTGCGTGTGTGTTAAATAACGCCCAGAGACAACGTTGCAATGATGTATCTTTTTCATAATGTACACACTGAAAAGGATAAACATAAACACAATCACATTGCAGCATTTGACAACAACATCAGGCAGAGCAAGGAGAATCAAGAAGTAGTACAGAATATAGCAATTGTGAAATAAAAATATGCAATAACATTTTGTGTAATTTGGTTCAATACAGTACTAAGAAAAACATTTTTCTGTATTTTCTTATTTTATTCTTATTTAGCCTATATTTCACATATAAATGGGGCAATGAAAATTGAAGAAAAAAAAAACATTCAAAGTATCTTAAAGAATAAAAGAGGTCATAAACATAGACTATGATTAATTATTTTCCATAAATCTGACTTCAACTATCTCTATTGTCCATTGATACAATATACGTAGGATGAGTCTGTCTAAAATCAGTTTGAAGTCTGGGTTGGCAAATTAGAATTCCCCTGGGAATTTACAATCTCAAGTGATCTATTTAACGGATTCCAAAAGCTTGCCTTGAATTTGTTCATGTAACATTGTTATATAAAATGTGTAATACTGAATCTTAGCAATGGATTACACACACAGAAAGCACAATCTGGACTAGGAGGTTAGCAACAAGAGTGGAAGTGTTGTTTAATCTTTATACTGCCTGGTCGTATTCACTATCCAAACTTCTATGGTCTATCTATAGCCAATTCAAAATGCATGGATAATCCACATTAAGCACAGCAACCACAATCTCCATGTTATGGTTAAGCTCCATTGGCTGCATATCTGACGTCTTGCACACCATGCACAGTATATCCACTTGCAGACCATGAAAATTAATCTGTACACTTGTAGCTCACGCTGCTACTGCAGCTGCCTTTTCCATCCAATTTAATCCCACTTCAAAACTAGACTTGCAGCCAAATACTGTGCACGTATTATAATGTCTTGAGATTTCAAATCTTGATTTTCCCCCACATAAATTCTGCCATACCTAGACTTTTTCCTCTTATTGTATAGTGGGAATAAAGTGTTTTACTAACTCAGCAAGCATGTTAACTTTTGTGTAATTATAATAAAGTACACATAGCTTTCTAAAAATGTTTTAGACTAAGATAAAAAAAAAAATTCTACATCTTCTGTTACAGAAGAGTTTTATGGAATATTGACGTTACACTAATGGAAACACTTTTTGACACAAATAACTATAGGAAAGCAGTTGGAAGTCATTACAAGGTAATCATGCCCAAATGTGCCCACTAGAAATGGACAAATCTTTCACCGACATTCAAATTCACTCACCATCCACCTATTCCACCAGCCACTGCCGCATATTCTATTAGCCTAGAACGTCCAGACCCTGTAATATTGGTTTCTCCCTGCAGCAAAACCCATTTCTCGGGGTCTTTAACTTCTAGGTAAAAAACGACCGAGGAATATCCGTCTGCGAATTGAATTTTGTTAAAAAACCAGCAAAGGATTTGTGGCTCGAATGTTTACACATTGGCCCATCTTTAGTGCCCACTGTTGAATTCAATGGTGGGGCAATAAAACAGAGTCTTACAGGTATATACAGAAGATAAAGGTAGAAAGTCAACAGATTTATGACTACAATGACCACATGTAGAGTTGTAATTATGCTTAGTCACTCCTAATTAAAGAATTGGTTTTGTACAGATTGCTGAAATTTGCAAACATACTTGTATCTTAAATTATAAAAGAGCCCTTAATTTTATTTTATAGAAAAAAGTGCAGCAGAATTAAACATTTGCCATCAGCAAATAACTTACAGTACAAGGGTGGGTACTCGTCTTTAGGTGTTGGTTCTAAAAAGTTGTGTTTCGGTTTTGAGTTTTACACTTTGGTGCATAAACTTGAATAAAAGGTTTTTCATCCACAAATCCAACAGTTTGGCCAGTTCATTAAAAAGAGAACATAACAAAAACCAAAACAATACGAGGAGCCTTGCCCAGGTTATGGGGCCTATTCTAGAAGCTTCGAAAGTGACTTATCGAGAATTGTGGGCACCTCTCGAACAAGTTTGCAAGTGTACTGCACCGACACACTTTATTCGAGCAAATACCCAGTATGTACCTGGCAGATACCTGGAATGCGCCGCTCCTCACCTCTGACAAGCCCCGTTGCGTTTGCCTTCCCAGCCTGGGTTCATGCCTGGCTGACGGGCGGCTGATCTGTTAAATGATAATGATTAGGATTTAATAGGCTGCAATGCTTCGCGTGTCTACCAGATGGCATAAATTCATGAATTGTAATGCAGTATATATATATATATATACTGTGCAGTATTGCAGCCAGCGGGAATAAAATGCTTCAATCCCTGCCTGGAAAATACCTCAATGCACTCGGGCAGAAAACAGTCACAAACCTCAATACACCCGGGTATACCCGAATTCGTGGGACTAGCCGAGCTCAAATAAAGTGTGTCGCCAGTGTAGCTATTGAGAAAGCTTCGATAACATGCCAAACTCGCTCGAGAAGTGCTTCTCTCAGATTGTTAGCGCTCCCGCACAGACAAACAGTGCGAGAGTGAAAAAATGCTGAATCTCAATTTTTTTTAATATCGAGCCCTGAGAGTATATATATAGTAGCCCTGAGATGCACATCGCAGCTGCAACTCGCAGATTTTGATCTTGCCAAAGGGAGCCAGTGTGGTTACCTATGCCCTAAATGGGAGCAAAGATAACCCCTATGGCAATGAATTGGAACCCTACTACCCATCCCCTCTACCCCCAAACCCCACCCTCCCCCCTAACACATACAGTACAGTAATAGGCAAATCCCTATTATCCAGATCTGAGTAATAGCGCATTTGCACATTAAAAATAAAACATTATCCAGCCAGCAATAAATAAATTACATTTGTACTTACCCCTGCCCGGATGAAGGTCATCCTCATCTTCATCACCATCCTCCACGTCCTCTGCGTCTTCTGTGGGAAGCAACATAAAAATAAAAAAACTAACTACTGGCCACAAACCCCTTAATCACTTTAGCGGTTAGTAACCACTATAGTAATTAAGGGGTTAACCCCCCTCCCCCCGATACCCACAAAGGAGGCCTAACCACCCTCCATGGGGCAACTACCTCCACCCCTTCTACACCCATCACCACACATACTGTACAAATCGGCAAAGGCACTAGTAGCCAAAAATGGCTAATAGCACGTTTGTCCACTTGTTTGCAAAACAAAAGAAATATACAATAAAATAACATTACACTTGCCAATAAACCCATTGATTGCTACTGAGGTAAGCCATGCCCACAATATGGGAATGGATTGCCACAATTACAATGAATGGGCAACTTAAAAAAGAAAACATAAATAAAATACATTGACATCCGGTGACGTTACAGGGGATGGTCTGCTAGGAAGAGAGCTCCTGAGGCCCTCTTGCAGCCTCTAGATAAAGAAAGCTTTTACCAATCCCATTTTCTAACTTTTTGGGCATGGCTGTCACCCAGAAGGTCCAACAATGGCTGGGAAACGTAAGATAAGTAAAGTTTCGGAAACAGTCTATATTACTAACTGAGGGTTCTCTGTTCCCTCTTTCTGGATCTCTCCAAGCCCCGTGACCGTTGATGTCTCCCAAGGGTGATATGCCCAACTTCCTTGTCACTAGTGTGACTGAGGTTCATATATCTGGGTAACTGTTTTGCCCTCCTTCTTTCTTTTCCCATCTGTGCCCGCCCTCTCCCTCTGAGAGAAAAGGTCAGCTAGCAGACAGTGCACAAAAGGATACAGGTGGGAGATCATATAGAGCAAAAATGTAAAGGTGAGCTATGGCAGGTGACAGCAATCTCTAACACGGTCCTAGGTACCTTCTATCGCGTTAGAGGATCCACCAGAACTCTACTGATATGCTCTATTAATAAAAGTATCTACGGTCACACATTGCAGCCTTTGCATACTTTCTTCGGCGGTGCACCGATTTTTCCTGTGTGTGGAGAGCTGCTAATAATTTACATTGTAATGAATAATGTTAATATCTCCTCCAATCCTCCAATACAATTATAATTATATAAATTGTAATAATTACAGTTTATGTTTGATAACTAGTCTTTAAATTCTCTAGTCATACAGGGGAAAAATATATGATTATCATTATTCAATATTCTTATTGAAAAGTAATCTGGTATGGATTTTTCGATCATTTTCAATCATGTGCAAATTAAGGTGGCTGTATATAAGGGAGTATACCTCCCTGTATGGCCACTACCCCATACCAAGCAGAGAGCCATTCGCGAAACGTGTAGGGTGACATTTGCATGGACGCAGGAGTGTAAGGCAGTTGGGGCAGATCAGGATCCCATGATGGAGGAGATCGGGCTTCTGTGGTGAGATCGCGGGAATGACCGCGTCATCACGCTGAAGCGCGTCATCACGTCGAGGCATCATTGCACAGTGACGTCATCACCGATCACGTGGGATGCAAGACAGAGTGCTTGGAGGGACCGGTGAGCAGCGAGGCCTGAGGGCTAAAACAGAACAGCTACATCAAGCACAGCAGCATACAGGAAGAACAACTCCTTCTGGGAGGTGCAGTTAAGGCATCAACGAACAGCCCGGCAGCAAAGGTTCAAACGATCCAAGTCTTGGAGGGTACAGATAAGCATCAGCCTTTCTCTATGCACATTTTAAATGTATTTTTGTGCGTGAGATTCCGTAGTCTCTGATTTATGTTTTATAAAGTTTTTACTACATTATTGCACCATGTATATTTCCTTTTTTTCTACGTGTATGGTTGTCTGAATTACCACCAAGCTCGCTCCTGGATTGGAGAGTTAAGAATTCCATTTATTCTAGCATATATTCACTTGCATGAATACTGGGGCTATAATTAGTTCACTCTATATAGAGTATCCCACCAGGCAGTATTATAGACCGCTACACACTTGTACCACCTAATCACTACTACGCTAAATGGGATTAAGAAATTGGTCACTGCCCCTTGTATAAATTAATATTATTCACTAAATGGTGATTTACACTAATACGTTTTGTAGGTATAGCACAGAGACAAAAAAAATTGTCCTTTTTCTTATATGTTCATATAATTGTATGCACACATCCGGAAAACCAGCACCACGGAGGAATTTCTTTCTTTCAAGCATCGTAAAGGGATTTGTGGATAATCCAAAAGTCATCCAGGCTGCAGGACACTGGACTATTCAATAAGGTTTATTAACAGTCACGAACACTGTTTGTTGTTTTTATGACCAGAAGCCGATTTGGCGCTAATAGTTGTGCTAAAAAATGTATCTGATGCTGTTAGTAACTGCTAAGGTAATGAAGGAGTTAACTTCTCCCGCAACTGTCCCATTAGGCCTAACCACCCACCCTGGGACAACTACCCCCTCCATCCACCCACTCTACCCCCAGCAAACTGTAGTTTAACCCCTTAATTACTTTAGCGGCTATTTTATTTTAATAACACAGTATTGAAGCAGGGGTCTCTGGAGGTCTCTGGAAGCAGATAGATACAGTGTGTATGTATGTATATGTATATTGTGACAAACGCCCCTCTTTTGTAGTGCTGACGTCTGTCTGGGTTCTTCCCGACACAGTCTTCTAGGGTTAATTATACAACAAACAGGATCATGCAAAGTATTATGCTGCTTAACTCAGGCTTCTGCCTGCTTTATTTTCATCCAAGTAAGGTACTGAAGCTTTAACATGTGAAGGTTAGAGGTACTCAGATACTTTCATTCAGCAGTTCACATATTTCAGTGTTACAATATTTCCCACACTGTTATTTCAAGAAATAAAACCAAAATCATATAAGCAAAATCCTATCCCTTTCAGGGATCAAACTACACATCAGAATCAGTCTCTCTAACAGCTGCTGGCCAACTAAACTGGTTCCCCAGCTTAAAACAATGCTCTCTCATTTAGGGTCACAAAATACAGCACAGTCTTTTAGCAACAGCAGTAACCAATTGTTTTGTCTTATCTGTTTGTGGTGTCCAGGCAAATCCTCTGGTACTGTGATACGTGGAGGGGCCGTCAACCCCGACACTGGAAACAGGGGAGCAGCGATACCCCCAGCCTCCAGCCTCTAAGGAGAGAGAGTGAAATGCAAAACCTCTCTGCTCTAAATACCTGTGCATGTGATTAGAAGTGCAGGTGAGGGAGAACTAGAGCCATTGTAATCTGTGGTCTGGAGTTTCCATCCAGCTGCCTGAGTTAATGTGAAGCTGTGGAACGGATCATTTTTAGCTATTCCTGCACTTTCTGCTCTAAAATGGGGCAGAAAGCTGCCTAACATCTTTGGACTATGTCACAATATATATATATATATATATATATACAAATGTAAATACAACTGTATGCTCATCTGCATGTCTTAGGCAGGTCTGCAACCCCGCCTTTCACCATTATCACCCAGCACACAGCACTTCCACTGCAGCAAGGGATTCTGGGAAATGACATGAAAATGAGCACTCAGTGCCACTTTTTGCTTCAAAAAACATTTTTAACATGGTTCCCTATAGGCTTAAGCTTGCTGCATGGTCACAGCTTTGAGCACAGCCAGGGTTAAGGTGCATACCCAGAAAACCCACCCACAGACACCTTTTTTTTTTTTTTTTCACCCTCCCGAGAGGGTTGGGGGGTACCCTCCCCTCTCGTTCATCAGATCCCAATCCACTTCAGTGGTTCGGGTGCATGCCCTTGGACTGTCCAACCGAAGTCAGAGCCGCCCTCGGAACGGGTTCCCTGAAGATTTCAGCCCGAAAGCCTAGGTCTCCAGGGACATTGATGCCTTCCTCCGTTAGGATTCAGGACATCCGTCTCTTCCTCCCTCTGGCCCGAGGCCCGCAATGGAGTTCGCATCATCTCCCCTCTTTCGAGGGTTGTGCGGGTGCACCCCAGCCCCGAAGGGCTGGTTGTTCGAATGCCATCCCCCCTTAGCCCGAAGGCTCAGGGGTTCTGTGGTCCGGGGCCTGGACACCACCTCTCAACGAGCTAGAGGGCCAAATGCTTGCCAGAGACCTTTCCTACTGAAGCCCCAGATAGGATGGTACTGCATTTGGTCATAGCTGTGCAGGCCGAGAGGAGCATTACCCACACCGCTGTTTTGACCTTAATGGGTCTCATCAGTGTGGGGTTGGTTAACTGGGTATGCAGAGAAGCTAAAGGATGGGGTTTACCATAATACTGAGTTAAGTTATGGTGAGTAAAAAAGTATATACACACACACACTATACTATACATACTATACTATACACACACACTATACTATACATACTATATACACATAGATAGATACAATAGAGATATAGATTATTCATGTTGAATACATTCAGAAAGCTAAAAAAAAAGTTTTCTAATTAAGTAACAAACAAAACTGACTCAGCTTTCACTCTGGCTTTGATACAAACCAAACAATTCACACCAACCAATCACAAGCTGTTTTTACTAAGAAACTCCCTGTAAAAGCGAACAAACACACACAAAAAAAAAATGATATATATATATATATCCATTATAAACTATATCATTAAATATTTATACAAGTATATATTTTGTTACATACTGACTGACACTGCTACCACAAAATCCTATTCAGGACAGCATATCTGCTCTAATCCAAGCACCTCGATAAGTAAAAGGATATCGTTTTAAACAACTGTTACTTCCGTGGATCTTTTAGCATTGCTTTTTAATGGATATCTTTCTAGATCCTCTCCCTGGAGATGCAATTAACGATCCTCAACAAACCCCACCAGGATTTACTCCAATAATTCATGATAGTCATTATATGAAATTAGCTCATCTATTTTTGCACTGGGGTCTTTAAGTTCACCTGGTTTATTTTTAATGATGAGGAGCAAGGCAACATTTTCTCACCCATTCCCCATTCTCTCCACTTCCCAAACCATCGCACCCTACTGTGAAATGACAAATATGAGCCATGAATTAGTTGCCTTCCACGACCTCTGACTGGCCCCCATGTCAGCACATAGTGCTTTAAAACCTCTGACATACTCTATAGCCTTTGATCTGAAGCACCTTCCCACTTAAAATTCTTCCACAACCATTTTGCTATGAGTTTCCTACTGAGACTTTACACTACAATCTGCAGAGCTCCACCAAGAGGGGGGCGGGCGTGAGTGAAAATGACACATGGAGAGTGTGTATAGTTTCCTGTAGTGAGGTGAGGATGTGAAGACTCCTGAGAAAGACACTATGACCTCTGGCCTTAAGTTAATTCACCTCATCTTGCATAAGGAGGTGATGAGTTCTACAGAGACGGTCACGACTCACAGCTGTCACTGTGCCCTTCCTAAGTGACAGCTCTTCTATCTGTCTCACAGACAAATTTATTGCCATAAAAATAAAGTTACAGTAGAGTGCTTGGTGCTACAATAAAAACACAAGCTTTTACAGGGTGGCCATGAAAGACTTGGGCCTGTTTCTTGCTATCTATACTGCACATAAAAAGCAATAGTGCACTAGTTAAAAATCAGTATAAAAACCATCAAAGACTTTGTTTTCACCTGTGGTCTGCAAATATCTGTCAGGAATCAGGGCACACGCCGCCCCTGGCGTTGCCCTTCTCTACCTGTCAATGTAGCTGTGGTTCCCTCCGCTCCTAATTCGTGCCGTGGAACATCTCCCTGCTTCCCTGCGGCTCTTGCCGCTGTCTCTAACACTGGGCACGCGCTCGCTCCATTTACAGAGCGCACGTCACACAGTGTAATTTACAGTGTTCACTGCACCGGCCGTGTAGCTCCGCCCACCGGCCAGCTCAAAACTCTGGCTCACTCCTCCCTGCCGCTCACCTGCAATCAAGCTGCACACCACCTCCTGCCCTATCACACGACTCCTTGGCTCCCCTATGCCCTGCCTCCTCCCCTGATTGGCTCTCCAAGCTTTATTACCCCTGTGGCTCCAAATCAACCTCACTCTGCATAGTTTCGTTTGCCTTGTGCTGTTGGATACTGTGCCTAGCTCCCTCTTACGTTTCAGATCTTGTTACCAAACCGGCTTGTCTTCCTACCCTCTCTGGCTCCTCAACCTCGGCTTCCACTCGACCTCACTTACCTCTCGGACCCCTCGAACTCGGCTGACGGACCCCTACGCTTCGGACCTCTCCCACCCTCGACCCTTGGCTTCGGACTTCACTACGGTACCTTCTCTACACCCGGATCTGGCAAGTACTACGACTAGCTCCTTGGACCCCTGGCCTTGGCCACGCTACCAAAAACATACAGTAGCCAACAAGAATAAAAGGTATATACAGTAAAACTGGCGAAGCCTCCTTATATGCTTCCATACAGAGAAAAATGTATAAATTTACCATAGTAATGAAAACTATCATTGAAAAAATTCAAATCATATTAGAGTATGCAAGTTAATTTACATAGCTATTGATAATTTATGATTGAAAAAAATAATAACAAAAAACTAGTCACATTTTACAAATAATTCAATGATAGATTATGATGGCCAAAAGTAGCAGAATGTTGCTTGTTCTATCATCATTGGGCAGCCAAAGCAACAAATATTCGATGTCTAAATTAGTCAATCCTAATTAGTTCAACTGTTCTCACACCTCCACAAAATTCTCCAAATCATAAAGGATCATAAGAAATGCCCCAGATCCCATTCTGTTAAACCCCAAGGTAGTAGGGTTTTCAAAGTGAAGAGTAAATATACCTTGTGGCAGTTCAGATGATTAATTCTATCTTTGCCGCGTATAGATAGTGGGATTTACAGTATGTTTCAGTTTTTATGGTAGTGTGCTGCCTCGCTGGAGAGTTTTTCATTTTTTTAGTTTGTACTTTTTACCTCTGTACACCTAGCACATTCCATTGCTGTGCACCTGAAAAATGTAAAAATATATATATATTTATCGCTGATGGCACAGATTGAGAAATTTCAGGTTAGTATTAAGGTGCAAACAAGCACAATTTAAAATGAGATTTCCATGTGCCTATTTTGCTCCAAAAAGCTAGTTTTCAAAGCTTAGTGCATTGGCTGCTATATGTAACCTATTATAATATACTGATTTTAATCATCTGGCACCTTTGATTGTAGAATTTATTTCAAGGGCTTATGTCATGCGATAAACTCATTTAAGAACTGTGCAAAGTCAGTCACTGTATTCAAATGGCTTATTGTATATAGTTAATCTTAATAGTATTGTATTTCTTACTAGCAAACTTCTGTATTAATTGGAAATCTAAAACTGACATCCAAAATGATTAATCTCAAAAAAATATATATATTTATTTTTATTTTTCCGTTTCTCTGGCGGTTATTCAATAAACGGCCATAGTGCTGATCGGAGCACTGTTGCCAGAAACTCCCATTGAATTCTATTTAATGAGTATCCTCCTATACTGAAGTGCTCAATCGTGATATTCATACGTGATAATCTTAATAAATGAGTTATCCAATATATCAAGGTTTCTGTATGAAGGTAATTTTGGGGTGACATTGATACAAAGAGTGACAGTTTTTATCTTGCATCACGTATTAAAGTTTATTAGATGTAAACTGGGAAAACCGGCAAATACTATATATCAAAAAAAAGAATGTCATTGAAAGGAAAAGGATTTTGTTTGGTGTAGGAAGTCTGGTGCAGATTATTTATTCTACTTATGTCCTGAATTTGCAAATGGAAGACTTTATATATCACCCAATTATCATCAACATACTGTAGCAAGTGTACTTTGCTCCAATTTTACCCGCATGCATCAGCTTGTCATTTGGAAAGTGTCCATAGGGGGAGGTAGAGAGGAGGTAAATGAGATCTTTGAATTGGATGTATTATTTAGAAGTAGCCGTGTTAGTCCAGGTTATTTAAACAAAAAATTGATATTTTAGGACGAGCTTTCGAGACTCTCTTCCACGGATGTTGCGTAAAATGAGGAAGAGAGTTTAACTCTCGAAAGCTTGTTCTAAAATATCAAACAGATGTTATAAAAGTCGCTTTGCTCTTTTTCCTTTTATTTGTGGCACAAGAATAAGGTCCGGCTGAGTTGAGGTGGTGTAGCCTTTCACTGCTAATAACTCGAGTAACATGTAAACAAGAAACTCTTTTTAAACATTTGTATGCATAGTATTATTATTTTGTGTGTATATATATATATATATATATATATATATATATATATATATATATATAATTGATAAAGCGCCCCAATGGCGTGAAACGCGTAAGAGGATTTTTGTACTTAACAACCATGCTCTGAAGTACTTTTGTCTGGAATAAAACACCTACCTTTTTGCTGGCATCTCAGTCTGGTTCCCGTTTTTGTTGCTAACGTCTGCTGTGCTCTTTGGAGTCTCTTCACCTGGACTCTTCATCTTCCTTATTATTATTTTAGCCGGAGACACCTGAATCCCAATGCAGTACATTTCAATGCCAAAGATATAAACAAATGTGACGATCACAATACCGCTTAACCCTGAGCTGTGTGTGCTCTTGGAGGAGTTACGATGTCCTTGCATCACCTGAAATATTGTGGATCGATACATTTGAATGGACGTTAGGCTTTCTTGTATGCAAATCATATGGTAATGAACAGTGTACCTAACAACGGAGATTTCCAGACCCTCCGTTCAGGTTAGCGGATGGGACTAGCGCTGCGATATTTAAGACCTTTCAAAATCTGCTGTTACTCACATCCACACCCTGATTATCATTGCGTTATTTCTAAAAAATAGTCTACAAAAGGAAAAGGGCAGGTCTTAAGTGGTACCCACATACAGTAGATGTAAGGAGTGTAAGACTTAACACTTCCGTTACATGTGTAATATAAAGATATATATGGTGAAACATTAGTGGCTGAAACACCTCAACAGATACATCAGAAATTATGTTATTTTCATGTATTAAATTATAATATGCTTTCTAATGATTAAAGTATATGTTTGCGTGGCCCACAATTGTACAGTATATAACATTGAGTGAATTAAGTATGGGTGTACAATAATGTTTTTACATATGTGAACAGGAACAACAAAGAGACAGAAGTTGGCAAAAGTTGGCAAAATAAAATCTAGGCACGCACAGTTCACCCACCAACAATTAACGATATATACAAAATGAAACAGCAACAATATATATAAAACATTCAGCGCCTCTTCTTGGCAGGTGCGCTACGTGGTTCTTTCGGCCCACAGGTACATGCTCTGCCATGCCACAAGGTCTGCACACTCTGTGTAAATGGCGTGGGCATGTCATTGGATGGTGGTGGAGAAGTAGATGGAGTTTTCACCATTTAGAAATCCCTTGATGTGGGCAGGGGCTCCATGGATGCACTGGGTGTTGTGGAGGGGCATGGATGCTCTCTAGGCCTGCTGGATTGCCAGGCAACCCCAATGATGGAGGAGGCTATCTGGTCCATGCTGTTTATAACAGTACTGCTGTGCTGGGGCATGGTGTGAATCGTCACATGGTGGTTGCACTGGGCTGCCTGCTCCCAGTGACGGGATGCTTGCTCTATTCATTGGGAGGTGTGGCCATGTGCTCTGCCGTGGCCTCAATATGGCCAAGCTAAGCCATGATGTCCTGCAATCCAGAGCACTGCATTTCGAACAGCTCTCTCTGGTAGGCCATCAAGTGCACATGAGACATAGGTGGGTTCTGGCTCCGGGGTGCAGCTGGAGTGGCTTGAGGGGCTGCAGCAGGTGCAGCTGGGGGTGCAGTTTGTAAAGCTGGAGTGCAGCTTGGACAGCAGCTGGATCAGTACCTGGGACCTCCTTCATGACCACCATCAGGAAGAGGGACACAGTGTCCTCTTCCTCAAGGGGCTCGGCAACCTCGGGCACAGGCTGTGCAGTCTCAGCCACTGTCCGTCTGTGTGATGGTCCCGAAAAAGAAATACATCATATCATCAAATACATTCATACAGAACATGGGTACATGTAAGCCCATTTGGATAGATTTTCTTTGCCCAAACTGCCAATTTTGAACATGTCTTTTTATTTATAGAACATGTTTGCATTACAATACGTGGAGGCCCTGATCCACAAATATTGCAATATTTGATAAGGCCTATACTCCCAGGTATATGAATGAGAGCTTAAGCATGCTATAGTTTATAACAATTTTGTGGAGCAATAACATTTAGAGTGACCTCTCATTTTCAAGTATGTCCTGTGCACAACGTGATGTTAAGTACTTTAAAAGTGACTATTTCTAATATGTTTGCAATAGCTAATGTAGTCGTTGCTGGTTCCTGGCTATCATTCTGCCCTCTCTGGCATATAAGTCCTGATAAGAGCAGACAGTGCCAGTACCAATCATGGGGTTTCCCCACACAGGCAGTTCCTTGAGTGACAGGGGAGGAGGAGTGACTAGATCTGTGTTCTACCCAATCCTGGGTTCAGACCTGGTACCTTCCCCCTACTGTACTTAAGGGAAGTGCAACCCTAAATTCTTTAGTGTGTCTCTACCGTGAGAGAAACAAGGTATCACACCGGCCTGTTGAGATTGGCTCTCTCACAGATTCACATTGTCTCTCACATTCTCTCTCTCCCTGCACAGGCCGGTCTCCTTACATAGGCTGTAAGTCCTATCTTTAACATGGAGAGGGCTGCCTGCAAATCCCAGCATGGATCGTGGCCGTGCAGCCAATCACATGCCGGGGCTCGCCCGGCTGCACCAATGTGAGGAGGGGAACTGACTGGAGCACTCCTGACCGCCCCTGGCTGACGGAGGGGCTGGGAAGCGGCAGATTTGAAAACTGCCTATGGGGATCACGCTGCAGGACTCAGACCCAGCAACAGCTCCATTTAGCCAGCCCCAAATCAGCCGCTGGGAAGGCGCCTTCAGGTCTGCAGGGAACATAGGGTCTCCCTGCTGAGAGCCCTTCCCCGGACCAGATAGCCAGCACTTTCCTGCCCACCATTTGTCCTCAGCCCCCAGCCTTTTGCCCTAAACCGGCATTTCCTTGCAAACAGCATAGGTCATTTAATTACTCTGTCTGCCTGCACGGAAATCATTACACATAGCTTGTATAAGCTGGCTGCATTTTCTAAGCTGTATGGGGAACAGGCTACCTTACAACATGGGGAATACATATTACTTTACAAGGAATAAAGTGTTATTATAGATAGGTACAGTTACCACGTCCCTATCCCCCCCTTTATACAGTTTTCACACCCTTAGCTTATAAACTCACGGGGGACAATTTAAGGGAACCTGGTTACAGGGGATACGTAATACACTTTACTGACCCCAAGAGCTGACACAGATAGCCCATTACACACATTTTTTAGGAGCAGCCAGCCAGGCTTCACTTTTATTATGAAGGCCTGCTACCCCTACCGTCACAGTGATTAATCAGGTTTTACATTAACTTTTTAAGATGCTGCGACTATAAATGTTGATGAAACTAGTGTTCATGTGATTAGTGAGCAGATATATGGACTTCAAATAGGTAAATTATTACTTTATATTGATTGATCCCTTATTGCAATGTAAAAGGCATGGCCTATAGTGTTTTTTACTTATCTTATGATGGCACACATGTAAGCATGTCACATACGTTATTTAGATAAGCACTCCTCACCTCTATATGTGAGTGTGCTGCAAATAAAACAGTAATCTTTGTTCTGATGTTTATGGTTGTGTCTAATGTGACAGTTACTGTATACAGGAGGTTGATATCTAGTGTATTATATATGTACAGTACTGTAATTTCACTTACCAGGTCCCACTGCATCTTTTGAGTCAACAAAGCCTGTGAGGTAGCAATCACAGAGCTAACCCACTCCTCTATAGGAGCAGATGCAACAGGACAGGTTGTCCCCCTCCAGTCTTCTGTGCCTGGCATGCATGGTCAGACAGCTTCATGTTAACTTTTTGTTTGCTGTCAGCACAGCGCTTCTATAGCATGTC
The DNA here is from genome assembly GCF_040206685.1 of Ascaphus truei. NCBI lineage: Eukaryota > Metazoa > Chordata > Amphibia > Anura > Ascaphidae > Ascaphus > Ascaphus truei. Next base: position 233,338,584 of record NC_134486.1, on the reverse strand, counting down.
CACAGACATGCGCTAATAAAACTTTTCCATCAATGTGCTGTGTATTGTTTAATGCATCTCAACATTCTGATAATCCCGGTTGATACAGGTAACGTTACGATGGTCGTTTTGCTAACAGATGTTAGTTTTGCATCTCATTAGCTTTGAGGATACCCGTTGAAATGAAGAAACATAACGTCCGTTCCCAATGTCGGTAACGTCATGTTGTTCTCAGCATCTGATAAACAAGTTGAGTAAGGAAGCAACACACGGGCAATGTATATATCTTTTGATATATATGTAGCCAGGTCCCCTACCTTCAGGTCTGTGGGGTGGGGGGATGGCTGCAGATCTACCCAGGTGCCGCCAGCGCTGTGGGCGGACCCGGCATGGGTGCAGGGAGAGCTTCAGTAGGGCTGCGGGCTGTCAGGGGCAGGGCTGTGTGGTGATCGGGTCGCCAGAGCTCTGCAGCGCGCCCGACAAGTGGGGGCTGCCATCTTGTTTGCTTCGCACATGCGCCGTAGCAGTCTTGCGCATGCGCAGTACGGCCATGAGCGGTGGCCATCTTAGAGCAGGCTCCGCAGAGGAGACCTAGGGACTACAAATCCCAGCAGCCTCAGGGGCTGCAATACCACATGGGCAGGAGAGCCAACAGGGCTCAAGGAGCCACTCATGAAGGATAGAATGTTGCTGGCAGTGGCTGACAGTTGGAGCAGGGACACCAAGAGACAAGGTAGTGTTCGGGTGCCAGTGGCTCTCGGATTAGGCCATATTCCCCCCCTAGGCCCCAAGTCCCTTCCAGGTTGTGGTTGCTGTAGGGAAGGCCCTCAGATAGGGATACTTCCCCATAGTCACTACGCTAGTGCTGATAGTATTGTATTGTATTGTATGTCTTTATTTATATAGCGCCATTAATGTACATAGCGCTTCACAGCAGTAATACATGTGGTAATCAAATAAATAACAGATAATATAAATAACAGATCATGGGAATAAGTGCTTTAGACATTAAGGAAGAGGAGTCCCTGCTCCGAGGAGCTTACAGTCTAATTGGTAGGTAGGGAGAACGTACAGAGACAGTAGGAGGGAGTTCTGGTAAGTGCATCTGCAGGGGGCCAAGCTTATGTATCATGTGTTCAGAATAGCCACAGTGCTATTCATATGCTTCTTTAAGCAAGTGTGTCTTAAGGTGGGTCTTAAAGGTGGATAGAGAGGGTGCTAGTCGGGTACTGAGGGGAAGGGCATTCCAGAGGTGTGGGGCAGTCAGTGAAAAAGGTTTAAGGCGGGAGAGGGCTTTAGATACAAAGGGGGTAGAAAGAAGACATCCTTGAGAAGAACGCAAGAGTCGGGATGGTGCATAGTGAGAAATTAGGGCTGAGATGTAAGGAGGGGCAGAAGAGTGTAAAGCTTTAAAAGTGAGGAGAAGAATGGAGTGTGGGATGCGGGATTTGATCGGAAGCCAGGAGAGGGATTTCATGAGGGGAGATGCTGAGATAGATCTCGGAAAGAGTAGAGTGATTCTGGCAGCAGCATTTAGGATAGATTGTAGGGGAGACAGGTGAGAGGCAGGAAGGCCGGACAGCAAGAGGTTACAGTAATCAAGACGGGAGAGAATGAGGGCCTGAGTCAGAGTTTTAGCAGTCGAGCAACAGAGGAAAGGGCGTATCTTAGTTATATTGCGGAGGAAAAAGCGACAGGTTTTAGAAATGTTTTGAATGTGAGGGGCGAATGTGAGAAAGGAGTCGAGTGTGACCCCAAGGCAGCGTGCTTGGGCTACTGGGTGAATGATCGTAGTTCCAACAGTAATGTGGAAGGAGGTAGTAGGGCCAGGTTTGGGAGGAAGTATGAGGAGCTCTGTTTTAGCCATGTTGAGTTTAAGGCGGCGGAGGGCCATCCAGGATGATATGGCAGAGAGACATTCAGAAACTTTTGTTTGTACAGCAGGTGTAAGGTCGGGTGTTGAGAAATATATTTGTGTGTCGTCAGCATAGAGGTGATAATTAAATCCAAAAGATGTTATTAGGTCACCTAGAGAGTGTGTGTACAGAGAAAAGAGAAGAGGTCCCAGGACAGAGCCCTGGGGTACCCCCACAGAGAGATCAATAGAGGAGGAGGAGGTGTTAGCAGAAGAGACACTGAAAGTACGATGGGAGAGGTAGGATGAGATCCAGGATAGAGCTTTGTTCCGAATACCAAGAGTATGGAGAATGTGAAGGAGAAGAGGGTGGTCCACGATGTCAAATGCTGCAGAGAGGTCGAGTAATATGAGCAGAGTGTAATGACCTCTGTCTTTGGCAGCATGGAGGTCGTCAGTTATTTTAGTGAGGGCTGTTTCCGTGGAGTGAGCAGTGCGGAAGCCAGATTGTAGAGGGTCTAGGACAGAATAGGTGTTGAGTAAATGGAGCAACCGAGAGAATACAAGACGTTCAAGGAGTTTAGAGGCAAAAGGCAGGAGGGAGACAGGTCGATAGTTAGAAAGACAGGTAGGGTCAAGCTTGCTGTTTTTGAGTAATGGTATGACTGTTGCATGTTTGAAGGAGGATGGAAAGTTCCAGAGCAGAGGGAGGAGTTAAAAATGTGTGTGAGCATAGGGATTATAGTAGGAGCAAGAGGTTTTAGGAGATGGGAGGGAATGGGGTCAAGAGGGCAAGTGGTAGAGGGAGAAGAGGCGATCAACAGCGACACATCCTCCTCTGAGACAGTAGAAAAAGAGTCAAGGAAGGCAGGAGGAGAGTTAGGAAGAGGTGTAGGATGGGAGAAAGAAACAGAGGGGATGTTCTGACGTATGGATTCCACCTTTTCCTTAAAATAGTCAGCAAAGTCCTGAGCGGAGATGGAGGAAGGAGAGGCCGCTGAGGGTGGTTTGAGTAGAGTATCAAAGACAGAGAACAGTTGGCGTGGGTTAGACTTGTGCATGTTAATTAGTGAAGAAAAGTAGGCTTGTTTAGCTTGCGAGAGGGCAGAGTTGAAACAGGATAGCATAAATTTGTAGTGAAGGAAGTCTGCGAGAGTATGAGATTTCCTCCAGAGGCGTTCAGAGGAACGAGTGGAGGAACGCAGCATGCGCGTGTGGGAATTTAACCAGGGTCTAGGGTTAGAAGGGCGAGTGCGGCAGAGAGAAAGCGGGGCATGTAGATCAAGAGAGGAAGACAAGACAGAGTTGTAGTTCCTGACCAGGTAGTGGTATTGAGTATCACCGTCAGACAGAAGCCATGCGGTGTGTGTGGCCTGCGGTCATGGACCAGACCATAGACACAATATAGACATTAAGGACACCCTCCAACCGGAGCTCCCTCAAGAAGCAGACGCAGCAGGCGGATAGAAAGGATCCGGTAGACCGCGTCGTGGGATCACTGTGCGGTTCTGCGGTTCCATCATCTCCTTATACTCTGATCTGGACGGATACCCACGTGCACCAACAGCCACACAGATGGTAGCGCTACTCCACATACTTTGGGTGAGATTTGCACTCTAGACACCGGGTGGTTAGGTGCCCAGGGTACCTCAGTACTTTGGGGGATCTCATTGGGGAGCGTATATGGTGTGGGTACTGTATGTGGGACTGTATTGTTATTTTGTTATAGATTTATGTTAGTAAAGATAAGTAATCATACCAGTGTGTGTGTATCTTTATTCATTACTGCATTGGTCCTGAAGAGGGGTTATCTTGCAGTGCTAGGAGCCATCTCAGGTGGAGACACTGTATATTGGTAGAACGAGATCACCCCAGGCTCTCAGTGAAGGAGGATTAGGCCTCCTGTACGCCAAACAGGTATTCAGCACGCGTAGTTCCCTAAGTCACGGGGGAAGGGGGCTACATATAGAAATAACAGTACATTATACCATTTGTGTTGCTTCTTTACATCTTAATTGTGTCTTGGCAGTTTGATCTGAAGTCTCTTCCCACATTAAGCAGGAGACATTAATCTTAGTTTATATACTGTATCATGTTTTACGGCAAGATTTCTCCTCTCCACTCTCTTGCATGCTGCTGTTGATCTACGTAGTTTGACAAAACAATCACAGCCATGATTATCTACTACGTTATATTTTAATAGACTAGTTTAGTTCTCCTTGGCTAAGTACTGTTGTCTCAGAGGAGCAGCGTTGTAGACATGTATTGATCTTATATTACAGACGCACAAAGGGAAGCATTTCTTTCTCACTGCTCTGTGCCAGCAAGTTCCCAAATCTATAATATTTTCACTTTTCCTTTCAAATAAAATGTAAAATATAAAGATATTGATGCAGTAGTGATACATACCCTATCATATGTAGTTTGCAATACAAAAAAATATCTCCCGTGTGGGATTAAGAAACACCCATGTGTAGGGTTGCCAGGTGTCCGGTTTTCACCCGGACAGGCCGGTAATTCCTTTGCCTGTCCGGTATAAAATCGGAGGTAATACCGGACACCTGTGTGTGACACCATTTTTGCGGAGAGGTCAGCGCAAGCGCGAGGGTGGCACGAGGGCAGGCAGTGCTAAGTCTGGAGGTGGGGCGGGCAGGAGCACTCGTGAGTCTGTGCAGCCTGTCACTGATTGGAGGAGTGGAGAGCCAATCAGAGGACAGCAGGGGCGGCCCAGAGAAGTCTGTCCTTCCTGGCAGTAAGGTAAGGACACAGATCGGGGGATGGGGGAGCCAGGGTAAGAGGATGGGGGAGCCCAGGGTGAGAGAATGGGGGGGAGCCAGGGTGAGATGATGGGGGAGGAGCCAGGGTGAGAGGATGGGGGGGAGCCAGGGTGAGAGGATGGGGGGGAGCCAGGGTGAGAGGATGGGGGGGGGGAGCCAGGGTGAGAGGATGGGGGGGGAGCCAGGGTGAGTGGATGGAGGGGGGGAGCCAGGGTGAGAGGATGGAGGGGTGTGAGGATGGTGGGGGTGAGAGGATGGGGGGGAGCCAGGGTGAGAGGATGGGAGGGGCAGGGTGAGAGGATGAGGGGGGGCAGGGTGAGATGGTGACAGGATGGGTGTGGGGAGAGCCAGGGTGACAGAATGGGGGGGGCAGGGTGAAATGGTGACAGGATGGGGGGGCAGGGTGAGATGGTGACAGGATGGGGGGCCAGGGTGAGATGGTGACAAGATGGGGGGCCAGGGTGAGAAGATGATGATGATGGGGGAATAAGATGATAATGGAGGGGGGGATGAGATGGTGATGGGGGCCAGCCTGGGGAGATGAGATCATTATGATGGGGTATATTTTAAATGTATTGGGGAGGTGGGGGTATATTTTAAATGTATTGTGGAGGTGGGGATATATTTTATATGTATTGTGGAGGTGGGGGTATATTTTATATGTATTGTGGAGGTGGGAGTATATTTTAAATGTATTGTGGAGGTGGGAGTATATTTTAAATGTATTGGGGAGGTGGGGGTATATTTTATATATATTGGGGAGGTAGGGGTATTTTTTAAATGTATTTTGGGGGAGGTGGGGGTGTTTTTAAATGTATTTAGGGGGAGGTGGGGGTATTTTTAAATGTATTTAGGGGAGGTGGGGGTATTTTTAAATGTATTCGGGGGAGCATGGGGGTATTTTTTATATGTATTTGGGGAGCGGGGCTTATTTTTTAAATGTATTTAGGGGGGTGGGGTATTTTTAAAATGTATTTGGGGACCTTGGGGTATTTTTTATATGTGTTCGGGGGGGGCGTGGGTGTCCAGTATTTTTGGACAAGCCACCTGGCAACCCTACCCATGTGGTACACATAACAAGCATTCTGTTTTCACATAGTTATATGCATTAGATTTCAATAGCCAATACCACTAATTCACGGGTGAGTTCTAATGGTGATTAGTCAATATGTACACTCATAGTACCAGTGTTATCATTAATCATGAGCGACAGTGCACAAAACAGCTGGCAAACAGAAACTCAAATGACCGGTGTATAGGGCGCTCATTCAATATGCATATAAGTGGATTTTAGATTAGTCCCAATCATGGTCTCATTCCCTTTTGAAAATATTAGAGTTACTGTTGGGTTCGGTTTGGCATACGCTGTCGGAATGGAAAACTAATTTGCCGAGTGGTTGGGTTCTTTGGACTCTGCTCTAAGTTCAATCACTAATTACTGTCTGCTGACAGAAAGATCGGGGCAAACACATGGACCTGAATGGCATAGTATTATTGTTCTCCTTGTTCTGAAGTAGACTCTCGTCATTTCCTTTGCTGTTATAAACCCTGAAAGGTACTCAGGGGCTTCCACACCATGGGCATAGTGCTGAATAACAGCCAAGTTCTGTTATGAAGGGAAAGAGAGGAAGCAAGGTCAGGGGGACAAGAAACATAGTCAACATAGCAGCCAAGTCTTAAGCAGGAATCAATAAATAAAAACAGGGATTTGAAACAAAATCCCAGCAAGGAAACAAAACAAGTAGAGAATGAGATGTTGACCTTTACACATGTTTATGATATATAAGCCTGAGCAATGCTATGTAGGTTTATAGTACAGTACAGAGGTAAAAGACGCCTTCACTAGTGCCAACAATATTGGACACATTTAGATAGTTTGATCTTAATTGGAATAGGTTTCAATTCCAGACAAATGCTGGGAACCTTCACCACACGGCCTTTCAGTAAAGATGAGTATAAATCAATATAAAACTGCTTAATTTTATTTTACTAGATGAAGGACATTTTAAGATCATATTTCCGAGAAGGATAAGAACCTAAATTCCAAGACATTTCTGAATATTGCAATGTATTATCTCCCATCAGGTTTGCAAGTAAGTGACGTATGAAAAATACATTCCACACATCACTTAGAAAAGATATTTCTCATGAATATTCACAAGTCAAATTATGTATTACTCAGTTGTTTAATAATTAATGCATAATATTTCTTATATTGTCAATTGCAGCTCTATCAAAATATTGTGTCACATCAATTCACACAAATATTTTTAGAGCAAGGTATATACAGTGGTGAGTAAAAGTTTGTGAACCCCTAGGGATTTTCACATATTTCACATACTTCAAATCTAAAATATTATTAGATCGCAATCTAAGTCCTAATAATAGATCAAGATAACCGGATCAAACAAATTACACAAAAATATAATAATTTTTCAACATGTATTTATCCACAAATGATTCAACATTCAATTTCCCTGTGTGAAAAAGTATGTGAACCTTTAGATTCAGTACCTGGTGGCACTCCCTTGAGCAGTAATGACTTCAACTAAGCATTTCCTGTAACAGCTAGTCAGTCCCTCACATCGGTTTTGAGTAATTTTGGCCCTATCCTCCGAACACAACTGATTCAACTAAGTGACATTTGAGGACTTCCTTGCACGGACAACTCGCTTCAGGTCCTGCCACAACATTTCAATGGGGGTTAGGTCCGGACTTTGATTAGCCCATTCTAAAATACGGCATTTCTTCTTCTGCAGCCATTCTTTTCTAGATGTTTAGGATTATTGTCTTGCTGCATGAGCCACTTTCAATTCAGCTCACGGACGAATGGCCTGACATTCTCCTCTAGAATCTTCTGATACTTCAGAAGTTATGCTTGTGTCAATGATGGCTAACTAAAACTGGAAACTAAAACGTAAAAATATTTATCAATGAACAAAACCCATTTCAATCTATGGGATTGAATACAGCTTTATTTAATTTTTATGAATCAGTATTAATGACATTTACAAACAGAAGACTTTAAGGGCAGTGACATCATCAGAATGGAGATTAAGCTTCATCTGAGTCTGTTCTGCCATATTGTTCTATCCCAGGTAGCAGAGATTTGCTTTTTCCCACTTAGTAAGGTTCAATGAAGTTTAAGCATGAAGGAATGTAAAGACATGCCTTAACTTTTTTAGTGAATGAGCACTAACTATACTAATGTATCAACTCTACTAATACTTTCCCTTTTCTAATTATTTGAGAAGGGTTGGGAAATACAGAAATAGCCCCTACTTATCCCCATTGTGGTGACTAAAACGTCATTGTATTGTGATCATGTCATTCAACAGGATTTACAAACTTTGGAGGTAATAGGATTCCAAAACCAACACCCTTTAATCTTCAGAAGCTGCACTGATAATCCTCAATAGTTTACATTCATTTAATTGGATACCAATGGAACTTCTTTATACTGTAGCTGTTGCTCTATGCGAGTTCTTCATTGATGTATATGAACAATTGTGGCATTAGGAGTCTCACTTTCAGACTTCTCAAGTACAACAATATCAATGAGTCACTTTCCTTTACAGATCTACTCAACAAGAACACCCATCTAAGCTCCTAATTACTAATGTCATGCAACCCAAGATTAGTACAGTATATGTGGCTACATGACAATGTGAAAAACAATGCAGTCAAAGTCAGACAATTTAAACATTTCCATAAAACCCTAGTAACAGGATCCCCCTTGCCATGTATGGTATGTTTACAGCCCTACAATGAGATCCATGTTGTCCTTTTGATGTGCTCTTTTCTATTTTAATTATGTTACACAAACTGTATATTATTTACGATAAGGCAGTGATAGTCACATTGGCGTAGCCATGGCAGAGCCTGAGAGGGCAAAGCCCGCTCTAAAACCCCAAATGCTCGACCAAAGAATCCAGCCTGTTAAAAATGTGCTGGCAGGACAGGACTTAGCTTCTCATTACTGCGTTGTGCAACCTCATATACTAATACAGTGGCCGTTATTCGAACACATCACGGCGCCGATTTTGAGTTCACTGCTGTGCCCCACGCAGCATGAACGCGGCCAATCGCCCCAGGCACCCGCGCTTATCGCGGATGTTTTGTTTGAATTTCATGGATTCTGTTTCTTCGTTTACAATAAAATGGATGAATTGTAATGTGTACAGTACTGTGCTACTGTGCTGCTGTGTCAATTCCATGTTTTTAAAAGCCAGAACACTAAAATTCATTTTTCTGCACTCGCCGCGGTCGCATCTTAGTGCGGGGAGGCTGGAATTCATCCCGCGGTTTCAAATCGGGATTCCGATGTACATGACGCGTGAAGTGTTCGAATAACGGCCGCTGCATCAGTAGTACCCCATAACCAGCCTAAAATCTCTGCGCAGTTGGTATTCATCTTGAGTTACATGGAATGTTTACATTTCTATGGGAGGATGTCAGGGACTTCACAAAAAATATTAATATTGAAGAATATTTTACTTTTTAGACTTTTTTTGGCTACGTATCTTACTTAAAAATAAAACACACATACAGTATGACATACTGTAGAAAGTGGTGTCATTATTATAAAATATACACTTTATGTATGTGTATATAATATTTTACATATAAATATTAAAGTTTCCGCTCTTCTTAGAAGGTTGAAAACCACTGTAGAGGATTTTGACTATACATCAATATGCTTTACAGGTGTTTTCAAAGTTCGCCAATAGAATTTGCCAGGTTCCATGAGTCTAAATTCAGGTCACATGACCCTTTATGTATAACTGCCCTTTTGGCAAAATTAGAATGAACAGTTTCAAAAATCGGGCAAAATTGTTTTTGAGAGATTTTGGGGCCTATTATAGTAGCTCTGAATTATTATTATAAATGTGCATGTTTTGCTATTCTGTAATGTATTTGTATTCTGCCCTTTTCACGTCGAAAAAATGCAAAAAAAAAAAAGGGCTTTTTAACAAGCGTTTTCTTTCCAGCAGTACAAATCCTGGCAGAATGATCAAAATTGCGAGGAGAAGGTCTATTTTGCTCTGGTTTACCTGATTGAATGACAATTCTACTTGGTTTCCATAACCAAATAGGACAAAAAGAAACCAGACAAACAAATAACAAAATAAACCAATAGCAAGTGCATTGTAAAAAAATAATAAAGTGCATTAAAAATGGAGGGTTAATTTAAAGAAATCCATATGGGGGTTACCGAGCAGAGCACCCCACCTGGAGCCCACTGGGAGGCAAACTCTGGACTCGGCATACGTGTACTCTGCTCAGATAAGGGAGCACAACAGCGCCCCGAATATCGCTACAATGTTCATTGGGATCTCCCCCTCCAAACGCTGCTTTCTTGTCTTATAAATGGCTAGCTTAGCCAATGCCAGGAGAAGGTTGATGAGGAGATCCCTAGCCTTATTGTCCCAGGACACTGGGCGTCCAAAAATAAAAAGGCGACGGGAAAAGTGCAGCCAGAACTGCAGGAGAAGGCCCCTCAAGGTGGATAAGTAGGGCTCAGCTAAAATAAATATGGTACACAGACTACCTCTTGCCACAAAAAGGGCAGGTGGTGGGGGAGTCCATGAAGTGGGCCAAGTACAGACCTATACAGTGTGCAAGTGCCTCTGCCTCTACCCAGTCCTGTCGCTCGTAGTCCAGTGATCCCCCAACACTGGTCACTCACGCCAGGATGCCCAATGCTTTCCCATCCAGAGAAAGTCAAGCAACTTCCTCTGGATCTTGATGCCGAATTCAGGGGTTGGACCCATGACTTTCAGTCGGTTCCACAGCTGACTGGCCACCAGCTGGTTTATCACCAGAGTCCGTCCCCTGAGGGAAAGCAATTTCGACAGATACCCATAACTCCAGTCAAGCGATGACCTATGCTTCAAGATTACGGAAGTTTCCAGGAAGACTCCCAGATACTTGAGTGTATTGCTCGCCCACGAGATATTACGAAATGTGGGTGGCAAGCAGTCCACCTGTAAGGGATCTACCAAAAGGCTGGAACATTTGGACCAGTTGATCCGAGCTGAACTAGTTGCTGTATAGACCTCTTGCCATGTTTGTGCCCACTCCAGATCAACTAGCTCCTGTGCTATGAGCACGTCATCAGCGTAGGCAAACAAGACTACCCGCATGACGGGATGCCGCAGCACCTGTCTGGTGAGCCTCTTCCTCAGTAGGCAGAGGAAAGGCTCAATGGCCAGTGCGTACAGTTGCCCGTACAGGGAGCATCCTTGATATACTCCCTGACCAAACCCCAAAAGTGTTGTCAGGAACCAATTAATCTTCACCAGACACTCTGCAGAGGTATACAGTGTCTGGAGAAGGCCCACAAATACCACCCTGTCAAATACCTTCTCCTGACCTAAGGACAGGAAGGTGAGTGACAGACCAGTCTTCTGCGCATAGTGCAGTTGGTCCTCTGCCTGCATGGACTTGGGCCTCAGCGAAAAGCACTTTGGCTACAACCTTATACTCCATGCTGAGCATCGAGATTGATTGCTAGTTAGAGATTTGGCAGAGATCCCGCTTCTTCAACAGCATAGACAGTACTGCCCGCCAACGCAAAAGGGCCATATCACCGGTCTTAAGGGCTCTTGCTAAGACCTTGGTGAAATTAGGTCCCAGCGTCTCCGAGAAAAACTGGAAGAACTTCACAGTCAGCCCGTCTAGCCCCAATGTATTTCCACAGGACATGAGATGGAGGGCATCAGAAAGCTCAGCCAGAGTCAATGGTAACTCAAGCCGCTCCCTTCCAGCCTCGCTGACCATGGGAAGAAACTCCTATAAGGCTGGATGGATTCCGGAGAGAAAAGGTCTACATAGAAATCCCAAGCTTGGTCCCGGATGCTCTTCGGGTCCATCAGAGTGGAACTGTTCTCTGCAAGCAAGCAGGTGACACGTTTACGGTTTCCCCTCTTTCTCTCCAGTGCGTAGATGAGTCGTGACCCTCAACCCACTGGATGTGGGAACACACATACACACTCCAAGCTTGCCGATCTTCAAAGTCTCGGAGAGTGCACTTCCTGTGTACATACTGTACGCATTCACCAGGTATTGGAACCCTAACAGTCGCTTATCGAGATCGAGCACTTCCCCCTAAGGGCCTCGATCCCAGCATAGCACCTTTGGCCTCTCCTGACACACGAGGTGCAGGTGAACCTTGCCAATGTCCCACCACTACTCTAACATCGCAAAGTCTGCCCTACAACCTTCAGGCCATTCACAACTCCCAGACCAACATCACAAACCCCTTGTCCTCCAACAACATATTGTTAAAGTACCAATAGGCCGCCGAGGGTGCTACTGGTAGTAGTGCCACAATCATGGATGCACAATTATGGTCCGAGAACGAAGGCAACCTAAAGGCACAGGATTGGGCTTGTGACAGGCTGTGGTTGGATAGATACAGCCTGTTGGGACCAGGTCATCTGTTCAACCCAACTATAACATAGGTGAACTCAGTGAATGCCCCGGGATGTTGTTCTAGCCAGGTGTCTACCAGGGAGTTGCGGGTGATAATCTCCCGCAGGGTCAATGCTGAGTGCGAGTTTGACTCTGTACCATCCGGTGGCAGGAACATACATGTTCAAGTAATTGAATTTGCAGTCCACGTGCCAGATCATGATATGCAATAGACAGCCTGGAACAACAGCTTTGACAAGCAGCAACTCTGGTTGAAAGTACTCTAAGAACAGGGTCACCACCCCACTAAATGGCGCTATGAGGTGATTGAAGAAGACCCTGCCTCACTACTCCAGATGCCAGCTGGCTCCAGCCTCTAAAGTGGTATGGGTTCCTTGCAGGAAACTCACAGTATACGATCCCTTCCGTACAAAGGAGAGTATCTGGAACCTGCTAAACCCGTCTCTATAGCAATTAACATTAAGCGTCCCTATGTGCAAAGCTATTGATAGTCAGGAGTGTATCTTGTGCTTCCCACAGGCGCTCAGGGTGCTGAACCCTAAGTAGCCTTGTGTGATGGTAACAAGTGGTAAAACTTCCCAGAGTGTATATGGTCATGGCTCCCAAAGTTTTTGGCCTTGTGGTTGGCCTTCATATATTCCGTGAGTGAGTGGAGAATGAGTGAGACATTCTTCCACCAGTCGAGAGATAACAGCACCTTCATATTTCTGTGACCGTAAAGGGTACTTTCCAGGAACTCAGCTAGTTCCTGGGTGGAGATAACAGGGGGTTAAGGGGTTCACCAACTCCGCAGTGCCAGAGGTCGTCCCCTGACTGAGCACCCACTCCCCGGGCTCCTATTGGCTGAGGATCTCAAAACACCAGACCTTCCCTGTGGAGGTTAATCTCCTCAGCCTTATGATAGGCCCTCCTTTGGTGTTTTTAGGGGGGGGGGGGACTCCATCGTACTCTCTACTTGTGACCCTGGGGTAGAATAATCATGAGCAGAGGTAGCGTCCCTGAGTGACTTTAGGGGCCACAGACGCACGCAGTGTCTTCACCGCTTCCTCCACCACCACCTGGGAAGATAGGATATCGTAGGGGTCTGCAGTACTATTGGGAAGGTTTTCCTCAGCGAGCACCCCATGGGTAGTATCAAGCCCAGCAGGGCCTCCTGCAGAGAGCCCAAATGAGACTCCCCACTCCCCACTCACTCTGTTTGCGGCCGCAGAGGGAGAGAGTGTTACAACTTACCTTGGCAGTCTGCACAGGATCCCAGAATCTCAAGCTGCGGACGGCATTCTAATATCACGGGCCAAGGCATGCTACAATGTGAGTGATATATGTCTTGTGTCTTTTTTTAATAAATTGATGTTCTCTTTTGGTATTGTGCAATGTGCATTTGTTTATTTGCATGGGTACTGATCGGGGTGGAGGATTAGTTCAAGCATCAGGTGTGGGGACAGCATCCGATCAAGGATACAAAGATACCAATTGAAGCATTTTATTTTTATCATTGCTGTAAGTAGGCATTCTTAAGGGATTGTTCAAGTACTCTGAGTGTAAGAGGTCTCCTTTCTCTCTTTACTTGCAGTATTGTAACATCCGGAGGAGAACAACCACTACAAAGACTTTTCTTTACCTGGACTGTTGAAATCATCGTTTCGGGAGTGGTAGATATACTCCTAATCTGCGCCATGGACTTTGGTTTCTCTTATTGTTACATGAGACTCCCCACATAGTGGACCCATCCCAGATGCCTCCCTGATATAATATGCCGTGCTCACCAGAACCCCTCCCCCGCTCAATCCTTCATACCCTTAACCTCCCACTTAATTCCACTCCCAGAGTCATCGATGGGGGTCAGCCCTATTTCATCACCCTCCTCCGGTGACACGAGCTGGGGATTGCCCCAAGAGTACCATCTATAAGTAGAAGAGCCAGAGGGGGATCTTGACTGAGGCCTGAGTCGCCGAAGACAGGTGCATCCAGTGTGGTACAAGCACCGAAACACAAGTCCCCAGGGACTATTTTCCAATTGAGAGGGGCAGTGGAGGGCACCCTAACATCCATATCCATGGCAGGGCCTCATGCTGTATAGCACTCTGGCCCCCCACCCCTGCAACCCACTTCCTTTGCAGTAAACAACTCTGTATATGGTAAACATGTGACAGAGAGAGAGTTCTGCTAACTCAAAGCACATGTCAGCTAATAAGTGGTACTTCCCAATACAGTCACTCAACCTACCCCTTGCCAGCATGTAACATGCAGTACACATTCAGCATAGCCCTTTTCAGCATGTAACATGCAGTACAGTGAGTGTCACTCAAACTAACCCTTGTCAGCATGTACTGTAACATACAGTAGGCCTTGCCTAGCCCTTGTCAGCATGTTACATTCATTACACATACAGCATAGCCCTTGTCAGCATGTAACATGCAGTACAGTGAGTGTCACTCAACCTAGCCTTTGTCAGCATGTAACATGCAGTACACATTAAGCCTAGCCCTTGTCAGCGATCACCGACGTGAGTTTCTGGCTGGAATTGCATATAACACCACATATCGAATTTCTGCCCGCCTTCAGGTCTCAGTTCACCCAGGTTAAATTGCGGATAACTCGCGTACATTTCTTGGGAAATCTCATGTAAGGGACAGGCTCGGGTCAGGAAAACCCCGGACACAAACAGGCTACATATGTATGTGATGTGAAAAGCTTATGTACATAACTATAGTAAAATGTCACAATAGTCTAAAATAACTTAGTTCCTGCTATAAATAACGCAGTCACGAGAAAATAGTGGCAACGAGGAACCTGGAGGTACATACAGTATCTGAACCAAATGATTAAAACATTAGGAAAAGCTTAGCATTGAAAAGCACAGGATAAAAGCCAAACAAGATAAACCTGACCAGCTTAGAACTCTTTAACGGCTTCTTTCAGCAAGAGTTTCCTTCCATTGTGTACTGAAAATCCCCCTGCAAATAACAAAGAAATAAATATATCCCTAAATAAATAGATCCCAAAATAGATCCCTAAAACTGTTATGTCACATTAAACCCCATGTTGCTTTTTGGTTGTGCACTATGTTTTTGAAACTGGAAAGTAAGAATCTGTTTCCTTGATTACATACTTAATATGCTATAGCTATACAGTGCTGTTGTTCTTATTGTTGAAGACAGCATACATGGTATTTTTAACACATATCTTCAAAGAAACAGTCTCGCTTGAAAGCATACATTGAAGAAACATCTAAGCCAAAGCACTAGGAAAGTTAACACATTGTGAGCTGGTCATAAAACTTGTATCCCTGTTTAATATAAAGTACTGATTAGCAAAGATTATTAATAATAATAATAATAATAGCATGTTCTTGTATAGCGCTGCTAGTTGTACGCAGCGCTTTACAGAGACATTTTGCAGGCACAGGTCCCTGCCCCATGGAGCTTACAATCTACGTTTTTAGTGCATGAGGCACAGGGAGATAAAGTGACTTGCCCAAGGTCACAAGGAGCCGACACCGGGAATTGAACTAGGCTCAGTGTCAATCAGTGTCTTTACTCACTGAGCTACTCCTTCTTGGGTACCAACAATAACAATCCAATCAAATACATTACAGTATAACCAGAAAATGTCGAAATACATCTGTCACTGAACCACCTATCCAAAATAGAAACTTTTTCGATTTTGAAATTAAATTAAAAAACCATGACCTCTGGTACCATTTATTAAATATTTTTTATTATGTTTTTGGGACATTTTAAATAATACTTTGGTAGTAGGCTGAAGATGTCTTATCCCAGAATTGCTGCATATCAATATTTATTTAATGTATTGTCCAGTCTTATCAAATATTATCTTTTTATTTGTTTCTACAATAATTTTTTTTATTTTTTGTAGAAATATTTTTATTGGGTTTTGTTATGCTGGACACAAAAGAAAAAGGGGAACATGGGAGAGGTGGTGGGAGGAGGGGGGGCATTATATAAACAAACATTTGACATAGTTACATAATTACTGCACCGACACACTTTATTCGAGCAAATACCCAGTATGTACCTGGCAGATACCTGGAATGCGCCGCTCCTCACCTCTGACAAGCCCCGTTGCGTTTGCCTTCCCAGCCTGGGTTCATGCCTGGCTGACGGGCGGCTGATCTGTTAAATTATAATGATTAGGATTTAATAGGCTGCAATGCTTCGCGTGTCTACCAGATGGCATAAATTCATGAATTGTAACGCAGTATATATATATATATATATATATATACTGTGCAGTATTGCAGCCAGCGGGAATAAAATGCTTCAATCCCTGCCTGGAAATAACCCAATGCACTCGGGCAGAAAACAGTCTCAAACCTCAATACACCCGGGTATACCCGAATTCGTGGGACTAGCCGAGCTCGAATAAAGTGTGTCGCCAGTGTACATGGTTACACATTTACCCAACCAAATATGGTCACCTTATCCTATTATCATCCTCATTATATTGTTACTCATTCCCTGCTGCCTGAGTCACTAAGCAGTGATAACAGCACTTTATCAGCCTTAAAAGGCATTTTGTCTAGCCTGCGTGCAAAACCCACCTGATCAGGCAAAAAAAGACAAACGCGCTGATTTTTGCCAGTCTGCGGGATTCTCTAAACAGCACTAAGTCAATCGTGATTTAAAAGCACACTGTAAAAATGCACCAGCTAAAGGCAGGCGCAAAAGGAGCTGGACTAAGAGCAAATTCTTTGTTTACCTTTTTTGAGGCACACCATCCATGCAACAGACCGACGGGTGTCCCCAGGTGATCCCTGCAGGTCCCCTGGTGATCCCCACGGTTGTCAGGGGGTACCCCCTGGCCTGCGGTACCAATGGTGTGCCCCCAAAAAATAAAAAATACTTTTAAATAAATACACCCCCCTCCACCCCCACCCCCCTAACACATACAGTACAGTAATGGGCAAAATTACTATTATCCAGATAGGGATAATAATGCATTTGCCCATTTAAAATACATTAAGCAGCATAAATAAAGTAAATAAATCTTGCACTCACCCTTGCCAGGCTGCCACGCCGAAGGCCGTCCTCATCCTCATCACCGTCCATGTCTTCCGGTGCTGCAAACAATACAGAACAATTAAAAGCGACAATCTAATGTCCCCTAACCCCTTAATCACCTTAATAACCTAGTAACCGCTAGAATAATTAAGGGGTTAACCCACCCTCCCCCACTACCCACCCAGGAGGCCTAACCACCCATCCTTGGGGACAATACCCCCTTCACCCACCCTCCCCCACTACCCACAATAAAAACACTACACATAACAGCACCACTACCCACATCCTAGGCCCCACAATAAACATTACAATATTTAATAAACATTAGAAAAAGATTGGCAGAAGGCGCACTGAGCAGCTAAAAATATCATTATTAAAAAAACCTATGAGGGGTTAACATACAAGATAAAACCAAAGCATAGGCAATAGTTTCAATGCTAAATAATAATGACAGTGATAATATGTAAATGGTCCGGACCAACACTGCTCACTCACGCCGCAGACAACTTAAATTCCACCAACAGATCCTTCTCTGTAGTTTGATATCCAGGAAGCAGCCTCACGTGACCTCTGCGCGTTTCGCACGTAGTGCTTCATCAGGAGGTCACGTGATGATACTGTCCGTGGAGTTAAATACAATACTGCAGCCAATGGCACCACAATAGGCGTCATCCACTTGCTGATTCAAAATAGAATGAATAATCAGCTGCATTGAGGTAGTGATCACAAGCATTGCCTATATGGCTGACTAATCACAGCCTCACATTAACCCAAATAGGGCAAGAACATAGAATTAAATACATTATAATATAAAGTAGAAAACTTAATAATCACAGTTAAAAAAAGAATTAAATGTACTAGTATATATATATTTAGCTGCTTCACTAAAACTACTTAATATAATAATTTAATAAAAGTTATAAGTTCATATATACACACATACTGTACTTTGAATAAATACAAGATAAAAGGGATCAAGGATTGGAAACTCCATATACTGTACAACTCGCAAATCTTAAACTATGGCTGAAATCTCCAAACCTTTTTATTCTGAGCTTCCTTTAAAAAAACACATGATTATTTCCTAAGGAAAGGGACAAGTTCAATGTAATCATTTAAGCCTTGGGGATATCTGGACTGCATACTGTAGTATAAATCCAGAATTGTTCTCTTCGGCTTAAATGTAACTCCCTATTCCCCAATCTCTTTGTAGCTGTAATAACCTCTATCCCCATAAAGGTTAAATACCTAGGGTCACAGCTATGAGAATCCATAAAGTGTTTTAACAAATGGGTAAGGGGTAAATCTTTTTCTATCAATTTTTGTACATTCTTGATATTCCTCATATGCTCTAAAATACGGATTTTTTAATTCCTTTTTGTTTTGCCAATGTACTGAACCCCACATTTACATTGAACTAAATAAATGACATGAGTAGTGACACAATTAATGAAACATTAAATTTCATAACTTTGTTTTGTAGCGAAAGAAACAACTTGCTTATTTGTAGCCATGTGCTACACACTTTACATTTGTTACAACGATAATTGCCCCGTAAGCCTAAATGGGATCTTAATTACCCATCTTTACTAGCGTCCCCTCTGAGTTGACTAAGGGCAGTATCCCTTTCAGGTTTTTAGCTTTCTTGTAAACAATCTTGGGTTTAGAATCCATCAAAGATCCCAAAATAGGATCCAAAGAAAGAACCTTCAAGTGCTTGTTTATAGTTCTCTGAATGGTTCTATGCTTATCATTGTACTGAGTGATAAAAACTGGGAAGTTTTCACTCTTTTTCACTGTTGGAACAACATCAACTGCTATTGAATTTCCTACACACGTTTGTGCAATAGTCAGCATTTGGATGCTATTTACCTTTTTAGACCTCTTACTTTTATACAGGCATACCCCGCATTAACGTACGCAATGGGACCGGAGCATGTATGTAAAGTGAAAATGTACTTAAAGTGAAGCACTACCTTTATTCCACTTATCGATGCATGTACTGTACTGCAATCGTCATATACGTGCATAACTGATGTAATAAACGCATGTGTAACAGGCTCTATAGTCTCCCCGCTTGCTCACAGCTTTGGTACAGGTAGGGAGCTGGTATGATGTTCAGATCGTGTTGACAGGCGCATGCGTGAGCTGCCGTTTGCCTATTGAGTGAGATGTACTTACTCGCGAGTGTACTTAAAGTGAGTGTCCTTAAACCGGGGTATGCCTGTATTTAAGCAAGTTCTCTCTTTTGGTTAAATTCACTTTACCCGTAGCTATATCAACCAACTTCCTATCATATGCTTTTTCTAAAAAGCGATCTTTAAGGAATAAAGCCTGTGTTTAGAAGTGTGCATCATGGGTGAAATTCCTATTAAGCCGTAATAACTAGTTAAAAGGAATATTATTTACCCATGGTTTGTAATGGCAGCTTGACGGATGAATAAATGAAATTACATTGGTCTCCTTGAAGAATGTTTTTGTGCATAATTGATCCTTTTCTATAAAGATCTCAAGATCAAGATAATGAATAGATTTCTCACTATTCTCCCCACTCAATCTCAAATTGTACACATTTTTATTGAGTTCAGCAATATACTCCAGGAGAGAACACTCATCCCCATCCCATATTATTAGTATGTCATCTATGTACCACAATATAAGCTGGGGAGGAGGCGCACTTGCAGCTACAGCAGCCATTATTCGAACACTTCACGCATCGTGTACATCGGAATACCGATGTCATGACGCGGTATGTCTTCCAACCATACCGCCTTAAGACGCGAGTGCGGCGAGTGCACAAAATGGCATTTTAGTGTTCTGGTTTTGAAAAACCTTAAATTGACACAGTAGCACAGTACTGTACACATTGCAATTCATTCATTTCATTGCACCCAAAGAAACAGAGTCCATGAAATTCAAACAAAGCAATCGCGATAAGCGCGGGTGCCTGGCGCGATTGGCCGCATTCATGCCGCGTGGAGTACAGCAGAGCACACAAAATCGGCACCGTGATTTGTTCGAATAACGTCCGCTGCAGCTGTACCACAGTCATCTGTTCCCACCACCCCATATATAAATTGGCAAATGATGGCGCAAATTTGGTGCCAATTGCGGTTCCCAATATCTGTAAATAATAATCAGATTCAAAAGTAAAATAATTATGTGTTAGTATGAACTCAATAGATTGAACTAAAAAATCAATTTGCTCTATTGAGAGCAAATTGCTAGAGTTCAAAAAATGCCTTTAAAGCTATGCAACCCTCTGTGTGTGGGATGCTCGTGTATAATGATTGTACGTCTAATGTTGCCAATCTATAGCCGCTTTTCCACACAGTTTGTTGCAACAACTGTAAAACTGCTGTGGTATCCTTTAGGTGTGAAGGAAGTTCAGCGACTAGTGGCTGTTAATAAAAATCTAAATATTGGGATAAATTTATACCTGATATAATGGGACGGCCAGGGGGATTTATGAGGGACTTAGGTATTTTTGGAATGTGGTAATAAATAGGAACAGTTGGGGATGATATATATAAAAAATCATATTCACATTTTTTTTTTTTTATAACTTGTATTTTATTGGTGTGTAAATACATGATATACATGAAAAACATAACCAATACATGGTGAACAGGGTAGCATATATTACATAATGATGTAGGTATAACATATTTAATGAGCCCACGCGGTTTTTCGAGCCCTACTCCTCCGCGTAGGTAAAGATCTTATTTTAGGTGATGTGTTTCCATGGTAAAATAATATTTGTTACAAACAAGGAAAAATAAATAAATAATAATAAATAAAAAATAAAAAAAAAGGGAGGAGGTAGGTTAGAGGGGGGTGGAAGGAGGAAAGGGAGCGTATAGGGTGAGGATGTAGTGGTTTCAGGAGTCTACTAAGACGGCTCATGAACTATAGAACCTCGTAGAAGATTGTGTGGCAGTATAAGTAGTTAATAATGAGTGGGAATGGTGATCCAGCTGTAAACTTAGTTTCCACTCCACCCAAGGAGAACGCATCTACTGCACCGACACACTTTATTCGAGCAAATACCCAGTATGTACCTGGCAGATACCTGGAATGCGCCGCTCCTCACCTCTGACAAGCCCCGTTGCGTTTGCCTTCCCAGCCTGGGTTCATGCCTGGCTGACGGGCGGCTGATCTGTTAAATGATAATGATTAGGATTTAATAGGCTGCAATGCTTCGCGTGTCTACCAGATGGCATAAATTCATGAATTGTAATGCAGTATATATATATATACTGTGCAGTATTGCAGCCAGCGGGAATAAAATGCTTCAATCCCTGCATGGAAAATACCTCAATGCACTCGGGCAGAAAACAGTCACAAACCTCAATACACCCGGGTATACCCGAATTCGTGGGACTAGCCGAGCTCGAATAAAGTGTGTCGCCAGTGTATTACTATTATAGCCAAATTGTGTCCCGCTCTACCCCTGGGATGTCTGTCTGAGCTAGCCATGGGGCCCAAACTTTTAAGTAGTTGTCACCAGTATCATTAACTAGGCTTGTTAGCTTTTCCATCTGGCAGATATACCAAATACGGTTCCGAATCTTTGGGATAATTGGAATTTCGGGGCGTTTCCATAATGCTGCGTTCTCGCACCGCGTGGCGATTGCAAAGTGTGCAATTAGTTTGTTGTTGGATTTTGATAGGCCCTTTAGAGGTCTGTTTAGGAGAAACAACCACGGGTCCGCGGGGATTGTGAGATCGAATATTCTCTGGATCCAATTTCTGATCTTTTCCCATATCGGGGATATCCGCGGGCACGACCACAGCATATGTAACAGGTCAGCTGTTAATCCACATTGTTTAGGGCACAATGGAGAAGACCCTGGTATGAACTTAGATAATTTGAGTGGGGTGAGGTACCATCTCATGAGGACTTTATATGCGTTCTCCTTCAGTGTGGTGCACATCGAGCTTTTTGCAGCTCCTAAAAATATAGTATTCCATTCCTCGTCCTCTAAGGACTCCCCAAGGTCTCTCTCCCATTGGGTATGAAATGAGGGCATTTGTTGTTTTGAAGTTGCAGGCTCGACTACCTCTCCGTATATTGTAGATATGAGTCCCTTTGTGTCGGTTTCTGCCCGACAGAGCTTTTCGAAATTCGTCAATGGGGGGTATGGGGCGAATTTATTATAAAATGCTCTGATCTGAAGGAATTTGTAGAATTCAGCATGGGGAATATCATTTTCTGATCTGAGTTGGCCAAATTATTTAATTTTTAGATCGAAGCCCTCCAGATCTTTGAGTCTATCATATCCTTTGTGTCTCCAGATTGAGTGATTATGACCAATAACACCCGGCGCAAAATTAGGATTGTTCCAAATAGGTGTCATCAGCGAGTTTGCTGATGTGAGTGAGTTTTTCAGTCTTGATATTTCCCAGACAGATAAAGAGTTAGTCGTTGAGGTGAGTGGGAACAAAGTGTCTTTTCTTGACGATTTAGGTAGCCAAATCAAATTATTAAGCTCTAATGGGGAGCAAGCAGCAGTTTCTAGCTATACCCATCTTTTTAATTTAGGGTCGGAATGCCATTGAATGATCTGGCTTAATTGAGCTGCTTTAAAATATGACAACAGGCAGGGTACCGCTAAGCCCCCTGCTAAAGTAGGTCTCTTCATGTTTAATTTATTTACTCTCGGTTTTTTACCTCCCCCGATAAGGTTGGATATTTCAGACTGAAGTGAGAGTATATCCTTCAGTTTGAGTGGCACAGGCAATGTCTGGAAGAGGTATAGGATACGTGGAAGTAAATTCTTCTTCACGCTGTGTATCCTTCCTATCCAAGAAATCTTCTTGGAGGACCATCTGATTAGGTCTTGTTTTAGAGTCCGAATTAGTTTGGGATAATTTGCTTTATAGATGTTTTTTGCATCTTTGGTGATATGAATCCCCAAATATTTGAGTGAATTCTTTTGCCAGTTAAAATTAAAATTCAATTTCAGTAGTTTCTCTATATGTCCGGGGAGATTGATATTCAGAGCCTCAGACTTGGATTGGTTTATCTTAAACCCAGAGACCTTAGAGAATTTATCTAAAAGGTCAAATAGATTAGGTAATGATGTGAGGGGTTTTGAGATGATTAATAGGATATCATCTGCATACAGGGCCGCTTTGTGTGATTGGGAGTATGCGTTTAACCCTGAGATATCCGGATTTTCTCGAATACGTGCCGCCAGAGGTTCAATACATAGGGAAAACAGGAGGGGAGATAATGGGCACCCCTGTCTCGTGCCACTTTGGATAGGGAAAGGGTCTGAGGGGAAGCCCTGATGTATGACTCTGGCAGATGGGCGTGAGTACAGCGACATAATCGCTCCACTCACCCTATTTCCGAAGCCAAATGCCATGGCCAGTCTATCCTATCAAAAGCTTTTTCTGCATCCAGACTTAATAACATGCTTTTTGTGTTATATTTGTTTGCCAATTCTAACAGATCAATGAATCGTCGGGTGTTATCCGCTGCCTGCCTCCCCTTAACCAACCCAACTTGATCTGGATGTATTAGTCTGGGTAGGATTAGACTCAATCTATTGGCCAGAAGTTTGGCATATATTTTTATATCGGTATTGATTAGAGAAATTGGTCTATAGCTTTTACAATTGAGCGGATCCTTGCCAGGTTTATGTATTAGTGATATAGACGCCCGTAGCATGTCCTCGGGAATAGGGGCTCCTGCTAAAATAGCGTTAAACATCTGGAGCAGCTGTGGAGCGAGTGATTCAGAGAACTTCTTGTAATACAGCCCCGAAAAGCCATCAGGACCTGGTGCTTTTGATGGTTTCAGTTCCTTGATGGCTTGCGACACTTCTTCCAATGTGAAGTCAGCGCCCATAGCTTCTCTGTCACGCTCTGTCAATCTCTCCAGTTTTGAGCTGGCCAAGAAATCTCTCCATAGAATGAACCAAATTCTTCTACTATTTTTTTAGGGTTGGCCATGGGAATACCTGATTTTAAGCGTATAGCTTGGATGTTAAACTTAGATTGCCTATCTTTTAGTGCTCGAGCTAGCATCGTATCCGGCCTGTTAGCTTTTTCATAAAACTTTCTCTTAGACCAACATAAGGAGTTATCTGCTCGGGAAGTCAGTAGCATATTTAATTCAATTTTTGTGTCTTTCAGTTCCTTTGCTGTAATTGGATCTGAATTGGTTTTATGATTTGATAGCAGGGAATGTAATTTGGATTGGAGCGTCCGAATTTTGGAATCTCTGACTTGTTTTCTTTTGGCGGTAATACTGATTATTATGCCCCTTAAAGTTGCTTTATGAGCCTCCCATAAGACCGTATGGGATTCCACAGAGCCTGTGTTAACCTCAAAAAATTGAGTTATCTCCTGAGCTATTGTAGTAAAAATTTTGGGTATTTTAAGGATAGATTCGTTGAGTTTCCAATTTGCGCCTGGTCGACTGGTCACAATATTGTTGCACCTAAGCTCGATTGGTGCATGGTCAGACCATGAAATATCATGGATCATTGCATTAGTGACCTTCGGAACCATGTGACACGAAACGAAGAGATAATCGATTCTACTGTACGAGGTATGTGGATGAGAGTAGAAGGTGTAGTCCCTAGATGTTGGATGCAACTCCCTCCATATATCTACTAATTGGATGTCTTTCAATGCACTTGCGTAGGGTGTCTTGAGCTCTTTTATTATCAGAGTCGCCTCCTCCTGACCTGTCCAGGGAAGATTGCATCGTAATGTTGAAATCTCCTCCGATTATGATATATCCTTTAGCTACTGAACTCAACAGGCGAAAGAATCTGTCAAAGAAAGATGCCTCTGGTACACAAGGAGCATATATGGAGGCCAATGTGATGGGATGTTCATGGATTGTTCCAGTGAGAATGAGATAGCGACCTTCTGCGTCTTTCTTAATTGTCTGGAGTACAAAGGGTATGGTATTATGGAATTAAATGGCCACTCCTCTTTTCTTGACAGATGCTGAAGCCATGTAAAATTGAGTGAAGCCTTTGTCTAAAAACCCAGGTGAGTTATTCTTGCTGAAGTGCGTCTCCTGCAAGAATAACACTTCCGTCTTTTTTCTCTTATAATCTGTGAAAGCCAGCTTTCTTTTGATCGGGCTATTAAAGCCCTTTACATTATGTGAAATACATGTAAGCGCCATTTTTCATGTGTAAGAGAAAATATGTAAAGTGAGCATTGTACTTACTCTTGATGTTTTTCCTGGGGTTTCTTATAGTAATATTCATACCTGCTATGTCGGCTTGATGTGGTGGCTGGATATCATACATCCTGGGAAGGGAGGGGTGAGGGAAAGGGTGGGGATAGGTAGACAATACATGGGAAACAACGATGGGATTGCGGCAGGGAAGGGTGGGGAGGGAAAATAAAAGGTGGGAGAAAAATAAATAATAATAAAGAAAAACACAGGATACAAGAGCGTATCTCGGGAGCCCCCGAGAGTAGCTCCTGCGCACAGAGGGTGGGGTGTCTGGCTCCAATTTCATGATGGGCCAGTCTCCTAAAGTGGAGATCAACCACCCTGGGTCTTGGTAACGGTCCTTCCAAACTGAGGACCGAGAAAAGGGGTACATGCACGAAGGAGAGTAGCTCCCCCGGCACTATATTAATATTGTACAACTTGTAAAACTTGTAAAACTGGTGTCACATATATACAACTCATATATAACTTATATGTCTTGTCTAATTTAACAAACTAACTTAACAACCTTGTCAGACCCGTCAATGTTCCATACTCGTCCAACTTGTCAACTTTATTGTTTGTTCCACCCGTCAGCTTTCAGATTTGTCTAGACCGTCCACTGTCTCTTAGTATATAATTTATATAACTTGTCATTTGAATAACTGTGACTAAATATACACACATACATATATATCTATACACGTACACATACCTACATACACCCGTACATACATGTATACATATACGCATATAGATATGTACCCTTATATACATATATACATACACCCGTACATACATACATACATACATACATATACCTATAACCATAGTCCTAAAAATACATATAACCGCCTATATATCATATATGATAACATATATAGCTTATACGTCAGCATTATGCCCTTACTTATGTATATTGTATTATATATCTACAACTACTATACTATACATCCCTTATATATCATATTTATAATATAACAACCATGCTAAATACCTGTATCTCATCCCAGGAATGTATATATTGTAGATAGTATATCACATTTAATTATACCATTAACCATATTAATTGATTATATATAATCATATAAAATCCATATAATATAATATAAGCAATATACAATATATATAGATAGTATAGTACATAATACAATTAATTACATACACCATGTCAATTATATACATTGGGGGGGGGGAATTATTAAGCATGAGGCACAGTTTGATAAGTGTTTGAGAAATAAGGGGCGGGCAGGGGGAACTCTTTATTCAATGTGGCATCTTGTAACTAAATATACATATATCTATGTGTCCTAGACAGGGCAAATTAGTCTGTTGTGGGATTTGCGCTGAACTTCAGGGATGTTTAGGGCGGTCGGAGGGGTGTTCCACGGTTTCAGCACCTCTCCGGCACCCTCACGACCGCCCCGGACAACCCCCAACCTCCATCTTAGGTCCTGATGTATTCTAAGGCTACGTCATCCGGGGGCGTCTGAGCTCTCGCGAGATGAGAGCGCCCGGCGATGACGTCATCTTCCAAAGTGCGCGAAAGCTATTCAGCTTCCCGCGTGAGACCAGGAAGGAGCCTGGTAAGATGGCTGCGTCGCTAAAGTTGTGTGTGCGTCTGCTCCGAGTGGGATATGAATTCTTTCAGCCAGGAGACATCCAGGTAAGGCTGGTCTTTGTCGGGGCGTCATCCTTGTGGTACTACGGCTCCTCCGGTGCAAGGCAAGGATATGGGGGTGCGGGATCTGATATGATAGAGTAAGCAGGGCAGGTTATTCTTTATCAGATCTAGGTGACATCTCAGCTGCGCCATCTTTGGTGGGTTTTCTGATCCCAGAGGTGCCAGCTCAACTCCAGCTGGGTGTTGGGATGCTGGAACGGGTCGGAGGGGCCTGGGGTGGGTTATGATTAGCTCCGGTGATTCCAAGTTTGGCAAAAATCCCTCACCTTCTTCAGGGCTCCGCAGAGTGTGTGCTACTCCATTTTTAATGGATAGAAGGGCACAGGGGAACAACCATCGATACCTCGTGTTATTACCCCTGAGGGCCTTAGTGATATGTGCAAAGGCTTTCCGTTTGAGCAAGGTGGCTGGTGCCAGATCTTGAAATATTTGTATTTTAACTCCTTCAAATGCTAGGGAGTTATCCTCTCTGGCAAGCCTGCATACCTCTTCCTTAGTACGGAAATGGTGGAAGCGGGCCACAATATCTCTTGGGGATCACCTTTCTGAGGCTTGCTACGGAGAGCTCTATGGCACCGGTCCAGTTTGATTTCAGACTCCGGTTTATCAGGGAAGATATGTTCCAGCCAGCTATTTGTAAAATCCTCAGGGTCGAGGACACTTTCTGGAATACCCCTCAGCCTTATATTACACCTTCTGTCACGGTTCTCTGCGTCCTCCACTTTATCTTCCAGAAATTTGATTCTGTCATTCATTGTGGAGACTTGGTCCTGTGTCTGTGCAATGGTGGCTGTAGTTTCATCCGCATTTCTCTCCAGGGTGTCAGTTCTCTCCCCAAGTGCATCAACATCCTTCCTAAGAGCCCATAATTCAGTCTTAAATTTTTTTTGCATCTGGGCACAAAATTCTTTCATGTCCTTTCGTCGGACCATCTCCTCGTCCCTGTCATCCTCCTGAGAAGGATCACTGTCAGGGTCCATGCTAGCAAGCAGAGCGGGAAGCTTTGGTTTCTCCGCTGGTATCTCTGCCTTCTTTCTAAAATATGTAGTGACCGGTTGACTCTTAGCTCGGGCCACTCTGCCTGCAGGCATCCTCGGGTGTTTATAGGTTTTTCTTTGTAGTTTATATAGTTATATCATGGGATTTGTTGTTGTAATTAGCTTTATTAATGCCGGTGGGAGAGGAGCTCAGAAATCAAAGCTCCATCTTCCTCACCGTCGTTGCCCCCTCTTATTCACTTTAACCAATATTCCACATTGTAATGCCTTCCCGAACAGTTCTTTCATAGAGAGGAGGAAACTAGCGGTCAGATCCTGCTTCAATTTTTTATGTGAAACCAAGTCTGAAAGCAATTGACTTGCTTCCAGACAGTAATCTGCCCTGTCCTGCAAGACTATACCTCCTCCTTTGTCAGCAGCACGAATTACAATATTAGGGTATGACCGTAATTCTTTAATTGCCTTAGTCTCACTAGATGTCATATTTGTGTAACCATGTCTTTGTAAGGAGACCTGGGAGCACATTTGCCTGAATTCCTGCTCAAGCAGTTTTCCAAATCGTTCAACGTATTGTCCTATGGAATAATGAGGATAAAAAATTGACTTTGGCTTGTAACCAGAGTGAAACACTCTATTATTCACATCTATGGGATCAGTCTGATTCTCTTGTAACAAATCCTTCCGATCTCTATAAACTTGTTGGT
This sequence comes from Ascaphus truei, assembly GCF_040206685.1. Taxonomy (NCBI): domain Eukaryota; kingdom Metazoa; phylum Chordata; class Amphibia; order Anura; family Ascaphidae; genus Ascaphus; species Ascaphus truei. The sequence goes on along the minus strand of NC_134486.1, from coordinate 233,309,935 downwards.
CTACAGAGTCACTGAATAAATTGGAAGGCACCAGTAAAGGATTAGTCTCAATCTCATTTGAATCTCTGCAATTTGAAAAGTGCCTGTGCAATGTTAGTTTTCTTAGATATTTCTGAAGGTCAACATATAGCTCAAACTGAGATTGAACTTGTTAGTGTATCCCGCCTTTGGCTTCACTTTTTAACGGCCGAGCAAAAATGTTCCAATCGGGCACAAAAACCCGGAGCTTAGTGCATAGCCCCCAGTGTCTTTAGTTATAACCAGGAATAAAGTCTGGATTGCCTATAACAGGTACTAGTCTTCAATTAATCTATATTTAGACTTGGCTAAGTACCATATATTTAATGTCAAATTATTCACCTCAGATGGTAGTTGATGGGTTTCTCTCCTGGCTTTCTCCCTATTCAGTGAAATCAAAGCCAGCAGTGAGACCGGTGCTATAACCAATGACTCAATATCTACTCAGCAGTACATCTTGTAGTGTGAGTGCCAATAGGTGATTTGTTTTAAATTACATGCTAGTGTAACACAGTATGTTTCTTTCTACCTGTCTTTCCCCCTGTTATGTAAGTCCCTGATAGCTGCAGGCTTTAACATGTTAAATCTGTGGGCTTTTGACCCCCCTTGTGCTCCTCTCTGATGGACAGGAGTAAGGTGGTGACTCATGGTCTGTGTAAGCCTATCAGGGATAGGTACAGACATGAGCCTGCACCCTGCCTCCTGAGAAAGTGGTAGAGCCAAAACGTATTCAGTCTTGTTCCTGCTCTGGTGGAGAGAGGAAGCAAAGAGCTGTCAATCTCTCCTATGGCAGGATGAGCATGCTCACCCCCAGCTTCTGAGCTGTGGGAACATCTGACTCAGGAAGATGGCCCTATACAATCAGGGTCAAGCACTATCCAGATGTTGGAACCCTCTGAACCCTTGCGACCATCCTGCAGTGACTGCCAAATAAAGATCCCCTTGTTCTAATATACCCCTGTCTGAGTATCAGTCCTTGGGCAGGGGGAGAAAGAGTGCAATAGTTGGGGCTGACCTCCGAACTCCTTGGAGCCCACTACTGCTGGAGGCGCAAGCACCAGTGAGAAGAACTACAGATGACATCAAAAGCCTGTCCTGATATCCATAGCACTGCAGTTCCGCTCAGCTCTCCTGACCCTAACTCGTATCGCACCACACACTAGATAGCATAGGCTGTGTAATCTCCCAGAGGGGGGGGGGGGGGGGGACAGTGCTTCACAAGGTAATCTTTTTTCTATATATCGGGTAACGCGAGGCCTCCTCCCGTCTTTGGAGAGAGCATGACTTATCTAGGCGTTCTGGGTCTCTTTCTCCCTCAAATGAACTGGAATATACTATTCTTGATATTCCTAAAATAGCTTTCGGGAATTGAGACTGGTAGGATCTGGAAATAATAGAGTAGCTTCAGTAGAATATTCATCTTGGCTGCTCTGATGCAGCCTAGCCAGGAAATCTGACATTTGTTCCAATCTAGGAGATTTGCCTTAATTCGAGAGAATAGTCCCAGAAAATTTTGTTTAAAAAACTCTTGATCATTTTTTTGAAAGGAGGATAACTAAATATTTAATCTCTGTTTATTTCCATTTGTAATTAAAATTCAGTTGTAATAGCTTCACCTCATGCTTAGAGAGAGACAGATTAAGAGCCTCGGATTTGACAAGGTACACCTTGTAGCCTGATAAACCTCCAAACTCTGTGAGGACTGCTTGTAGATTTGGAAGGGACGTTATGGTGTTTCTAATGGCCATTATAATATCATCAGCAAAGAGAGACAACTTACATGCTTCAGTGCCAATTGGTATGTCTTATATGCTTGGGTTTACTCTTATGTACACACTAATGCTTCTATAGTCAGGGCAAAAAGGAGTGGGGACAAAGGACATTCCTGTCTCATGCCATTTGATAGTGCAAGAACAAAAACTAGGATGGCGTTCTCCAATAGACCAATGAGAATGAATAAGTGAAAATAAGTGATGGACTGTCACATTCTAGTCTGCGGTACCCATGCTTGGCCACCGGGATTGCTGCCGCTCTCTCAATGTCTTGTTCTAGCGTGCAGTGCCCATACTTGTCCACTGGGATTGCTGCTGCTAAACTAAGGAACATTCCACATCCTGAAACCTGACACCTCTACACCTGTGTTCTACCTCTCAGCCTGCCTATATAAACCTCCCTTTCCTGTTCCTCCCTTGCCTGTTTAGACTGGTTCCTCAGCTCTTGCCAGGTGCCTGTATTTTATGCTGTGCTAGCTGTTCCTATCGTCCTGTTCCAGTCTCCTCGTTGCCGACCTCTGCTTGTTACCCGACTACGCTATCTGCCACCTGCCTCTGATCTCTGCTTGTTACCTGACTACGCTATCTGCCGCCTGCCTCTGATCTCTGCTTGTTACCTGACTACGCTATCTGCCGCCTGCCTCTGATCTCTGCTTGTTACCTGACTATGCTATCTGCTGCCTGCCTCTGATCTCTGCTTGTTACCTGACTACGCTATCTGCCGCCTGCCTGACCTCTGCTTGTGACTCCTACCACGCTCCCTGCTGTTCCTGCCACTGGGATCCACTTCAGCCAAAATCCAATCCTTGACATGGACTCTAATCCAAACTTACTACTAAATTTCCTCACTAGTAGGAATTCAGCATAAAACACATGCAATTATTTTAACGTTAACGTGATGATAATGAATACAGTTAAATGAATATTTAAAGTGAATATGTGAAAGTGAAAAAATATTAAATATATAAAATAGGAGTCCACCACTCAACCTCAGACAGAAAACGGTTTCCAGTTTCTTCATATGCAATGATTCCAGGAGGCCAGGGAGCGGCAAACATCCAATACGTGAAAAATAGAAAAAACACCAAATAGTGTAGGCAGTGGTTGATGACAAGTAATTCTCAAAAAACTCAATGGTTATACTCACATTTGTGAGGAATAAATTGGGCAATATAAACTCTAGGTGATACTCCACTGGGTGGCTCATGTGTGGATATGCTCAAAGAAAGCACAAACAGACCATACTGCGAATATGTCTGTAAACTTTACATTAAAAAATAAACCTTGATCTCCCAAAGGGAATCTCACATTTAGGTATTCAATAAAAGCATGTAGCTAAACATCACGCTGACAAGCGGCGATCTCACCGCTCCCACATCTCTTCTACAGATGGCTGTGTGGTGTCAGCTTGTCTCTGCTCCGGTTGCGGCCATTCCGGTGTACTTCGGCACCTCCAACAGCTGTTCCTTCTTGAAGTATGGATGCCTTGATGGGACACAATACCTCTTCACAGACTCAACGTGTTACGTTTGTAGAATCAGCTCAGGAGTCATGGGGTTAAACCACACACAAATCAGTTTTAAGGGACTGGGATGCTCCTATTGGTCGATTGGTAATTAACTATAAAGGGATGACAATGGGAAGATTAATATTGAAGTAATTAATTATAAAGTGATAGCAATGGGAAGATTAATATTGAAGTAATTAATTATAAAGGGATGATGCCTTTATAATTAATTCAATATTAATCTTTATGAGAATAATGGTAAATGCTGCACACCACAATAAACAAATCCAAAAGGTGATACAATTACCGGATCTCCTACGAATGAATGATAGCCGGCAGCATACCCAGGAACGTAGGAAGGAAGAAATTGCAGAGCACTGACGGATTTCTAAATTCGAATTTATTGAAGCCAATAATGTTATTGGATTCAGGAAATTCGAATTTAGAAATCCGTCAGTGCTGTGCGATTTCTTCCTTCCTTCCTTCAATATTAATTTTCCCATTGTTCAAATAATTATTAGTAGCTCTTTAACCTGGCACTTGTGTATCATTAAATCTGACAGCGCACTTATTTCAGTACTTGTTTGCAATTTGGGGGACTGGTCTATGTATCAGTATTGCTCGCCCAGCCTAGTCCCTTTAAATCTGATTCGTGTGTGGTTTAACCCTATGACTTCTGACTAAGCTGATTCTACAAGAGAAAAGCGTTGAGTCCGTGAAGAGGTATTGTGTCCTATAAAGGCCTCCGTACTTGAAGATGTTGGATGTGCCAGAGTTCCCAGGAGCGGCCGCAACAGGAGTAGAGACAAGCTGACACCACACAGCCATCTGTAGCAGAGATGTGGGAGCGTTGAGATTGCCGCTTGTCAGCATGATGTTTAGCTACATGCTTTTATTGAATACCTAAATGTGAGTTTCCCTTTGGGAGGCCAAGGTTTGTTTTTTGATATAAAAACAATCTGATTGGCTCAGGGCTTCTTATAGTATTCTCTGCTTCATTCATAAAATAGAAACAGACAAGACAGCCAATCAGTGCATGGGAACTTTCTCAAGCAGCCAATCAGATCCAAGCCAGGTAGAAAAGCCAGGCTAGCGGGAAATTTGAAATAGCCAAGGGACATGTGCAAGCCTGCCAAATCTCCCCCCAGCTATCCCAATGCCACCTGCTGGGCAGGCGCCCCTAGGTCTGGCAGAACAAGTGGCATCCCTGAGGACTGCCATTGATCTCCGGACCTAGTACACCACCTTTCCCCGCTAACCAAATGCTGTTCGCACCTCTGGGCATCCTCTGGCTACTTTGAACTCCAATGTCCAGCAGACCTAGACCTACCGGCGCCTATGGGTTTGCACCAGCTGCCTGTTTGGACATGGGTTCCGAATGTTACAACATATTAAAATCCACTAAATTCTGTCTCTGGATACAGGGAACAGAAAAGGGAAACATTTACTCCTTACTTCTCTCTACATGATGTTCCCCCATGCTTTTCCTTTGACTCAGGTTGGACTCTCAGAGTCCCCCCAAACTTATGTACGGTGGGGTACCCACAAACCATATACTGTTTGTGGGTCACCTTGGCACTAGCTGGGGTACCCCCCTTAACCTAGGGATTCCGTCAGCGAAAGGAATACATATTTATCCCTGTTTCTCATTCTCCTTTCCGAGTTGTGATGAAGTAGGGCGTCCTAGTGGTGAGTAGCACTTATGTTTTCAAGGGGAAGTATTGTTGGGACAATGTGCCTACATGTATCCAAGAATAAAGCATGATTCCCGGACACATTTATTGGGGAACCTGTAACTCTGGACACCAACCTCCTAGGCAAATTCTGTCAACAGCTCATCCACAAAACCCCCCTTGAAATTCATACACCAGCAATCCCTGCTTAATTGCATGTCCGGAAAGGGAAAAAACATAAAAAAGGTTTTTATTACATGTAGCCAGGGCTGGTTCCTGGCTACCAGTCTGCCCTTCTCTTGGCAGTAAGCCCTGGTAAGAGCAGGCCTGCCAGGATTAATCATGGGTTTTCCCCACCCACGGCAGCTTCAGTTAGTCACAGGGGAGGCGGTGCAACTAGGCCTGTGCGTCCAATCAGGGACTCAGACTTGGTTCCTGTTGCTCTTGTACTTAAGGGGCTTGCTAAATTTACTCAGTGCCTATACCTTATTGAGAGAGGCCAATCTACCCACAACAGTTGTGCATGGCTCTGCAATCTGCATTCCCTCCCTTAGGGGAGTGGAAAGGAGACTATGGGCCTCATGCAGTAAGCGACGATTATGTGAAATCGGCAAGCTTATCGATTAGTCATGTTATTGGCGTTTTTCCCTCTCCGTATGCAGTAAGTGCCGAATACATTCAAAATCAACCAGAAAACAAATCCGCCCACTCTCACGATGATGAGCCGATCACACACAGGTGTATCGGCGTGCGTGGCGGGGTGCTGTTAGGTTGCACAATCACAAATCTTGCTGAATCAGGCGAAACAAGCATGTTTTTGATTGCGCGCCATATTTAAAGGCAACGTGTACTGCTAATCATTCTCTGTGTTGTTGGGAGTGAGAGAGAGAGAGAGACGCACAGAGCTGGACGATTGAAGATTTGCATATTGACTGAGAGACTTGTTGTGTATTGGGTGAGCTTTGTCCTTTGTTGTTTTGTTTACATCTTTGTCTTGTTTTATATGTGGAAGTGGGTCGTGTGATTGCCTGTACATTTCTTGTCTGTTTTTTGTGAGTGCTGGAAGTATGCCCGCAAAGCGTGGGAAGAGTGATGCTGGTGGGAGTGGGAGTGCTACTCGTGGGAGTACGCGTCGGAGTGAACGTACTGTTCAGGGGAGTGATGTTGCTGGTGCACCGAGTGGTGTTGCTGGGAGTGGGAGTGCTGTTGCTGGGAGTGGGAGTGCTGTTGCTGGGAGTGGGAGTGCTGTTGCTGGGAGTGGGAGTGCTGTTGCTGGGAGTGGGAGTGCTGTTGCTGGGAGTGGGAGTGCTGTTGCTGGGAGTGGGAGTGCTGTTGCTGGGAGTGGGAGTGCTGTTGCTGGGAGTGGGAGTGCTGGTGCTAGGAGTGTGAGTGCTGGTGCTAGGAGTGGGAGTGCTGGTGCTAGGAGTGGGAGTGCTGGTGCTAGGAGTGTGAGTGCTGGTGCTAGGAGTGGGAGTGCTGGTGCTAGGAGTGGGAGTGCTGGTGCTGGGAGTGCTGCTGGTGGCGCAGTTGCTGATGGGGTGTCTGGTGGTGGCGTGCTTGCTGGTGGCCAGCTTTTGGAGGCTCTTCCATTGGAAGAAGGAGAGTCCAGTCAGCACCAGCCAAGCTCTGACCCTAAACCTGCTCGGAAGAAACGTGTGGAGAAGCCACGTAATCCTCGCTTCAATGACCAGGAAAATAGGGCTCTTGTCACTGGCATTCTGGAGCACTATGACAGTCTCTATGGACATTTAGTAGGTAAGTGTACCTTTACATTTATTATTCAAATACATGTGATCCTAGGTCATCTGAGTTTTGTTCATATGCAAATATGGGTACACAATATCTTTCTATGTTCATTAGTGTGGAAACACAGCTTTTTATCATGCCTTACAAGGACAAATAAACACAGGCGGTCAATTTGCCAGAACTGCATACAATATGAATGCAAGCTTGCTTACATGTATAGGTTTAGTAGTGAATGCTCATGTGCTTCACATATTACACATAAAACAGCATCTTTGCTATCTCTTGGAACAGCTAGCAGTGTAGGAAACTGGTGCTTATATTATTATTAATTTACCTCATATCTTTTATATGTTTTTCAAGGGCGGACAAGTGCAGCAAGCAAAAAAGAAATGTGGGACACAATAGTCATTGGTGTCAATGCCTGTGGGAATAGTGTCAGGGACAAGTATCATTGTCGGAAAAGATTTGATGATATTAGGTCCAAATTGAAAAAGAAAATACAAGACCAACGCGTGCATGCTACTGGCACTGGAGGTGGGCCCACACCACAACGTCTCATATTGACTCCATTGGAGGAGCTGCTTCGGCCAAAATTACTTACCGTCGTCGTGGAAGGCTTGGCTGGTGACCGTGACATTGGAATTTATCCGTCACAATTTCCAGCAGGTGATAAATATTACTGTACTAGGCGTGTCGTTGCTTACAGTTATTTTGCATATTTACACTGCTTTTTATACTGTCTTCACAATATAAGCATACCTGCATCTATATATGTATATGTCTGATTCTGTATATATATATATATATATCAAAATAGACATATATGTAGTAGTCCTACTAAAAGCAGTAACTAATATAGCACGTGCCATTGCGTGCTCATTTACATGTGAATTCCCAAAATGCATAGCTGCAGTGGAAGCAATTGATGGTGGGCGAAGATGGGGAACAACAGGGTAGTACACATGTGTTACACATGTTCATGAGAAATTATTAGTAGCTACAGGTACAGAACAGAAATATGTATCATATTATTGTGTATTTTATTGATTTTACTCCGACAAACATGACATTACTGCCTATTTTAAGCATGCATCAAAGAAATTGCATGCAACGGCCTACAAACATCACTGGCACTAACACATCTATAGTTGCTTATGAAAAGGTCCATTTTTGCTTTATGTCATATACAGACAGCATAATGAGGCACACGTAGAATATGGTATGTCATTGTTTTCATAACTTAAACACTGCAGATGACTACTTAGCTCATCTACCATTGTGTTAAAGCAGCTGCAATTAATATCTCATCACAGCATACACTTCAACAGAGGGGGTGGGGTTCAGCACACACACTAATTACAGCCTCATTTCACGGTCAACTTAGTTCACACCATTTGCACCTGTTTCAAGTCATTGAAAGGTGTGGCTGATTAGGCTTTTTGGGGAAGGGAATACCGTTATTACAACCTGACTAGCACAACTGAAGTTAATCACACTCATTTGAAAGCTTAACTTTAGCTACTAAATGCCCCAACAACTCATTACTTATCAAAGCGTACGTCACACATTAGTTCACTCATATCTATAGTTGAACTACTATGAAAGACACATTATCACACACTGCATGTGTTGTCTTGTTGAGTCACAGCCACATTCAGGTGTGCCACATCTTCGATTAATGTACCACACATATCCTCTACCAAAAACAACACTTTTTGCAATATGACCACCTTCATGATAACCATTGTGAATGGTCATCTCATGATAGTTATGTACATTATGATACTGATATCACTACACAACATATGATTTTTATGTACTCATTTAATCTATTTATCCTCACGCATTACTGCAGAAACATAGTATGTTGTATGTTAGGGAACTCAAAAATTCTAAGTACACAGGCATGTACAGTGTTATTACAACTATTTATGTTCACTTTCACACACATTTTCGGTTAAGGAACTGATGTTGTTAGTTAATCATAAATACAGAACATACAATAAGTGTTTGTTCAATATTTACACATGTAAATGTAAAACTTATGTTATTGTTATATATAGTTGCCCCTGGAGGACATGTGTCACCTGAGATGGAACAAGTGTCTTCACCTGGGTCAGCCAGCTCAACACTACTAGAAGGTGAGTGTATCATTTGCTGGCCATATAATATGTGCTCTTCTATATGTTATGTTGTCATGTGCATTATTTGTTTTGCACATCTTCTTTAAATAGGATTACTTAGTGTCAGTGGAAATTAAGTGTAAGGCAACATGTATTGTGTTAGTGATGTTAATTATCATGTAGGACTTCTGAGTTTAGAGCAACTTTTCATTCATTCATATTTCATACTGAGTCCAAACATTATTCGTAAGTCAAGGTAGTTTTTAATGAGGTTATAAAACGTATGCTAACATGTTAGGTGTTACTTAGGACACAGTACAATTACATAGTAACACAGCATACATTAACATGCCATTTAATAATGTGTACATTTCTTTTTAGAACATCATGGTGATGAGGATGATGAGTATGATGAGGATGACGCCACAGAAGAGACTGAAATACAATCATGTGACCATGAAGAGGTGCCAATAGAAACTGTTGTACCGCCAAATCGTCCATCAACTTCCACATACGATGCAATTGTAGCTTCAGAGGGAAAAATAGTGGACGCAGAAAATCGTCGCCATTCAGACATGATGACAGTGCTGGAAAGGATGATTGGACTGCAGGAAGAAACAGTATCACAATTGGCACATCTCCACAGAGTCTTCATTGAAGTGCCTAAACAGTTGCAAAAAATCAACACCTCATTCGAAGCATTAGTTGTTCAGCAAACACAAGCTAATTACTGGAGAATGACTAATGTACCACAATTCAACACCTCCCAGCCAGGATCTGTTCATGCAGGTCAGTTTTCACCACATTCATCTGATATTCATTCACCAGGCCCAAATGTTACCGGTCAAGTAGCAGACATTGCTGTGCAGGTTCCTGATGACATCCTACCGCTGCCATCTGTACAAATTCAGCAGCAGACACCTACAAAGGAGGCGACAAAAACAAAACAAGACACACATGAAACAGACCAACCATCACTTGTGCAGTGTCTACCAACTTGCTCACATGTGTCACTGGGCACAAGCCCTGTCCGTGAACAGTCACTACCCAAAAGCCCTGTAGGTGAGTCGCTGCCCAAAAGCCCTGTAGGTGAATCGCTGCCCAAAAGCCCTGTAGGTGAGTCGCTGCCCAAAAGCCCTGTAGGTGAATCGCTGCCCAAAAGCCCTGTAGGTGAATCGCTGCCCAAAAGCCCTGTAGGTGAATCACTGCCCAAAAGCCCTGTAGGTGAGTCACTGGCCACAAGCCCTGTAGGTGAGTCACTGGCCACAAGCCCCGTAGGTGAACAGTCACTGGCCACAAGCCCTGCCCGTGAAGTGCCAGAGGCCACTCAAAGTGGCTCTGTTGTGCCTAAAGTTGGTGGCAAAAGAAAAAGGAAAATTCAAGAGACAACAAGCAGGCCTGTTACTCGCTCGCAAAAGGAACAAAAAAAATAAATGTTATAATTCAGAAAATATGTCTTTGGCCTTGTTTTGTTGACTTCAGATTATCTAATTACTATTGTATGTATGCTGAAGACTGTGTTGTTTCCAAACTTTCAACTATGTTCTTGTACACGTGAAGTTTTGGAAATGTTAACACTCATAATTAATTGTGTTATAAATATTTATGTTGTAATCGTCTGTTCAGTAATGGTCCACCAGGAGCCAGTTGCTAAGTTTAGAGAAGCTGCCATTGACTTTGCAGCAAAACATTGCATTTGGGTGTGTTAATTGATGTAAGAATTGCATATGCATATTAGTCACATGCAATTATTAAAACACCTAAGTACTGCACCGACACACTTTATTCGAGCAAATACCCGGTATGTACCTGGCAGATACCTGGAATAAGCCACTACTAACCTCTGACAAGCCCCGTTGCATTTGCCTTCCCAGCCTGGGTTCATGCCTGGCTGATGGGCGGCTGATCTGTTAAATGATAATGATTAGGATTTAATAGGCTGCAATGCTTCGCGTGTCTACCAGATGGCATAAATTCATGAATTGTAATGCAGTTTATATATATATACTGTGCAGTATTGCAGCCAGCGGGAATAAAATGCTTCAATCCCTGCTTGGAAAATAACTCAATGTACTCGGGCAGAAAACAGTCACAAACCTCAATACACCCGGGTATACCCGAATTCGTGGGACTAGCCAAGCTCGAATAAAGTGTGTCGCCAGTGTAAGTGCAAACATCTTTCTTGTACGTGTACAGCAGGATTATGTGTAAATTATTACTTACCTTTGCCTTGCTTGGCCATTGTAATTTTGTCCTTTAATCAGTTGTGTGTTCGTTTCTATAACATCTCAGAATGTATAATAATATATATACACACACACACACACACACACACACACACACTGAGTGAGTGTGAGTGTGAGTGTGAGAGTGTGTATATATATATATGTATATGTGTATATATATATGTATATATGTGTATATATATATGTATATATGTGTATATATATATGTATATATGTGTATATATATATGTATATATGTGTATATGTGTATATATATATATGTATATATGTGTATATATATATGTATATATGTGTATATATATATGTATATATGTGTGTATATATATATGTATATATGTGTGTATATATATATATATATATATATATATATATATATATATATATATATATATATATATATATAGTACTATATAAACTGGTATACACAAACTAATACACTTCATGCTTCCTTGTGAAAGCACACTATTTTAATAATACAGGCCTAATGTTTGAGAAATATCCTAAGTATGAGACTCTAACAGTATTGTGCTTAAACAAATGTTTATTACTTAATTCAATCATGTTTCTCACCATTTAAATAGGTTTCATACAAGGTATACTTAATGCCATCAATGTTGTGTGTACTCCTGCAATATAAAAAAAAATAAAATATTATATATAAATATATATATATTTTTATAAGAGATATATTTATATATATATATATATATATATATATATATATATATATATATATACACACGTATTTAAACTCATGCAGACAGGGAGTTAACCAGACTTTCACATACACACAGAAATGTAAGCGGGGAAAAAACATTTCTTTTTGCAGGTGTGTTTTTACTGATATGCCTGGCTAAGAAATATTTTCACACACTGGTCTTTGTTAGTTTTCAAAAAAACACTATGTGAACGCATTCACAGTCTAGGGATGTTTTTCACAAACGAGATAAAAGAAGGAGAAATGTTTCTCCCACAGTCCCATATCACGAACCACAACTGTTAACCCAATTAGACAACCAAATCCAATTGGCGTTTGAAATAAGGAGTCAAAGTAGTTACTTTTGTTGACCTTGACAAGGAAAAACAGGAGTTTGTTAGCCATTCAGCACATTCATTTTGATGAGCAAATAACACAGACCTGCACACAGCTTTTGTGCTACTCAGACATGGCTGATGAATTCGTTAACAATATTAATCCCCTTTTAGGGTATAAGTACATGATCTGTGAAGCCATCTTGAACAGTCGCGGACAGAAAGCAAGCACACGCCAAATCGATGATTTCATTCGAGCAAAATATCCTTATTACCAAGACCGTAAGCATGCACGGAATTTTAATTCCTCAATAAGATTCACTTTATCAAGTAATGACTTTTTTGAACGTGACCAGGATAAGCTACAACACACCTATGGTTTCTGGAAGATTGCCCCGGAAAAACAATTTCTCCTGAAAGACGGCACTTATATTGTCGTGAAAGGCATATTTATTCCTAATGGCAATAGCAATGTATCCGCTACTACTGATCCGTTTGAATCGATACGTGCTGCAATATCTGCAGCCTCCATTCCTGAAACCCACATTGTACAAGAACAAAAGTACTATGATTATGTACCAAGCCTTTCAGCTGAAATTGCATTGGAATGGGAACCGGAAGAAATGAACCTACCTCCCGACCAATTATTTGAAGAAAGCAGTGGCGATTCCTATGAGCGCATCCTGGAGGAGATATGTGCCATACTGGATTCAGCGGTTGGGTTAAGCGTGGATGAAAATGGCTTGCATTTCTGGAGCGACCAGTTGCAGCCAGGCGAAGAGTTAATTCTAGAAGAATGGTAAATATAACAATCGTTATGCGTTGACTCTGCGTTTAAATTTTTTTTTTTTTTGTAACCACCATTTTCACTTTCAATGCGTGGATACAGCGTAACATTGCAGACTGCATAACATGTAGCGATCACAAACAAATTGTTTCCTAATACAATATAGTAGGACCTGAAAGAGTAGTACACATTGCTGACGGAATAAATATACGTACTTTCCTATCCCTTTAAACATATTAGCAACATTTTACCATTACTCTAACACATACCTGTTTTGTTATCATGCAACATCTACAACATTGAAAACCGGGTCCACCACGTATGACGTGGGACCCTTGTCATGGGCCAAGGCGTCCTTAAAAAGGATTAGTGATGTAAGTCCCGCCCCCAAGCGACGTGCGCGCCTCAAAGCCTATTGGCTGTCATGTTTTGTTATAGTAACGGTAACTGCAGTGTGTCATGTGTGCGGCTCAGTGTTTGTAGGCGTCAACTGGGCGTTAGCCGAATGTTAATTGAGTGGGAGGAGTGTTAGCGTGCGTTTCACGGTGGTTTAACATGACGTCACACGTATTGCATTTGCGCATTGTGTTATCGGCCGTCCTTTCTGTCCAAACACGTCTGTTTAAAAAGAATACAGATGTACTCGTTTAGAACGAATGTAGTTTCGTCTTCATTGTATTTGAAATAAAGATGTTATGTTTACTGGTATTTTCAACATGTATTGAACGCACAACGTACGCTTTGTTTTGCGCATGCGCTAACAGTTAGTGGAGCCAAGCGTGAAGTGCGTGCGCACACAAAGATGTGCGCGCACATCTTTCAGTATACAGGCAACGTTCACTTCTTATACATAGTTATGCCTGCTACAAATTTAAAGAAACATTACATACTGATGAACAGTTTTACTTCTAACATATAAGTGAGTGACGTGTGTATCTACACAATCATATAGAGCTGCGTAACGCGTTGTCACGGATGCATATCTAGTAAGGTGCCATCTTTGACCATCATGTGTTTGCTGTATTTCAGAGATGTCGGGGAAGATACAATCGGATCAATGTATGATTTCAGAAGAGTCTACCTTTATATGAGATGATTGTGAGGAGGAGCCACCGACTACTATACTACATATGGAACTAATTTTATATTGCTTGCAGCGCTTATTAACAAACAATTAAAAATGTGATACCCTTATGCCTATATTGCATAAGCACTTAATTAACATAATGATGTTGCAAAAGAGTGCCTCATGAATTTTTATTGAGTGTTCTTTAATGACTACTAACATTTTATGACATGGTGTGTTTTATATATAACAACCATTCCCACTCTGCTAACACATTTGTGTATTCTAATATGTAATGGAACGTATGACTGTCGAAACTATGTAACAATAATAATAATAATATGAGCATGTTCATGTATAGGGCTGCTAGTTGTACGCAGCGATTTACAGACACATGTTTCAGCCTGAGGTCCCTGGCCCGTGGAACGTACAAATGTTTTTTGCCGCATGAGGCACAGGGAGATAAAGTGACTTGGCCAAGGTCACAAGGAGCCCACACCGGGAATTGAACCAGACTCCCCTGCTTCAAACTATCAGTGCCAGTGTGTGTCTTTACTCAGTGAGCCACTCCTTCTCCCAATGTAAAGGACACTTACAACCAAGTAGCCATTTATTTTTAAAATCTCTTGTTACATGGGTATGTAGATAAAATGGTTTGGGACTGTAGCAAATAATGTTACTGGCCAGATGTTATGGTCCCCTCCAATGCATGATGTTCTGAATATGACATCACCATCATGTTATGAAGTACGTTTCTGTGTATATTTCATTAACCTAACTAACTATAGTTTACTGTGTTTATTAATCGTTTAGAAATACATAGTATAGTCAATATGATGATATAAGCTACCATAATAAAGCTGGTGTTATCATTTGTCGGTGTTATACATGGATCCTACACCAATTGATAGAGACACAAACAGTTGTCTTAAAAAGTGTGTCTATGCTAGTGATGAATGTGCTCCCGTAAGTAAACAAATAAGTACAGTTATCCCCTTTTCTCCAACCACCTCTATATTACATTAATGGAAATTATAAGGAAACCTACATAAAATGTGATGAAATGTGAGTAATCATTTTGTAATACAATGCACATGAAAGCTCAAGAGTAGCTAAATGCATATACATGATACAGAAAGTACATATATGTAACATTTGTGTTTAAACCAATATGTTGGGTTTTTAGTTCCAATAATTATAGGAAGATTGAGGTAGCCACATCTTATGAGAGATGTCAGCAAATATACATACCATGATCAGTCATACTGGAGATATACCTATAATGCAAAGGAACAATATATAAATTGCAAACATTGACATGCCATCTTCAGTACCGTAAACAACACAGCAAAGTGTGTATTTGGTGTTAAATGTACAACACCATGTATATTTCATGACATTCAAAATGTAAATCAGCCTGGTGTACACATCATATGGATGTACATGTTACACTGCACCAATAACATTGTATGTAAGCATACTAGAAGCATGAATGATTATGGGCATAATATGTGTTTTGTCTTAGCATAAGGAATAACACAATGCTACAATATTATTGCTTTGTTACCCAAGTTGTATTCACATACACACAACTAAAGTACAATTGAAGAGGGATTATATAACCTGTGCAACAATAACATACCGGTGCCACATCCCTTTGTGCACACAGCAGAGAAAAGAAAGGTGTGCAACCCATATTCATCTGTGTCCTAACAGAAGGTTATATAAAGAAACATTATTGTTAATATAACATAATTAAACTATAAAAGTAGTACTAGGAACATATGAGTTTGTACTTACAAGAAAAAAATGAATTGATGAGATTCTGTCGTGTCTGGCCACCACTGGCTGTTTGTTCATTTTCAGCAGCTACATGGGTGGGATGCTCGTCTACCAAAGCCTCAGCTAGGTCTGACTGTACATTGTGCCTGAGTGCAACATTGTGCAAAATGCAACAGGCAAGGATAATATCAGACACTTTTTGAGGCTTGTATAGAAGAGCCCCACCAGTTCTGTCCAGACACCTAAACCTGGTCTTGAGTAGGCCAAATGTCCTCTCTATAACAGATCTTGTAGATATATGGGCTGCATTGTACCTGTCCTCTGCTTCAGTTTGAGGGTTTAGCACCGGAGTCAAGAGCCACGGCCTAATTCCGTATCCTGAGTCACCTATAATGAATGGAGCACACATAAGCTGACATTAGTGATCAAATTGTACAATGCCAACATTCCTAAATCAACATGTGTTTTGTGTTAGAACATGTAAATATGTACTCACCCAGCTGCCAACCAGGTTCAAAATGTCCCTCTTCGAACGCATGGAAGACTGAAGAGTTCCTCAGGATAGAGGAATCGTGACTGGAACCAGGGAACTTGGGTACCACATGCATTATCCTCATCGTGGCATCACATACCACCTGTACATTGAGTGAATGGTAGTGCTTCCGATTGCGGTACACATGCTCACTCTGACTAGGTGCAATCAAAGCAACATGTGTGCAATCGATTGCACCCAGCACACATGGTATCCCTGCTATATTATAAAAGCCAGTCCTGACTTCCAGCCACTCTGTCGCCTCTGTAGGAAAATGAATATAATTCCTAGCGCGTCTATTGAGTGCATAGAGAAACTGGGTCAAGGCCCGCGAGAATGTAGATTGCGAGACCCCGCCCACTATGCCCACAGTTGTCTGGTATGACACGGAAGCAAGATAATGTAATGAGCACAGCATTTTAACAAGCCCAGGGACTGCACGACCTCTGGCTGTGAAAAAATCTAAATCCCCCCTTATCTCCTCATAAAGAGCTAAGATTGCTGCTGAACTCAAACGATAGCGACTTACAATCTCCTCCTCACTCATCCCATCTAACAGGGTTCTCTCCCTGTACAGACGCGGACGAGGCACAAGTTGTCTCCTCTGTCTTCTCCTCTGATCTCCTGTCCCTCTACCTGTCCCTCGGCCTGTCCCTCTCCCTGTCCCTGTCGTATCCGCGTCACTGTCACTGTCCCTCGGTGTGTCCCTCCCTTGCCCTATATGATTGTCTTCATCATCAAGCATGTCATAGAAAAGAATGTTCCTCCGTCTCCTAAACATTCGCAACATTTTGAAATGAGTAGCTGTGAATGAGCAGGTAATGTGCGTCCTTTAAATAGGTATGTGATGATGTCAGGTGACATAGTAAAATGCAAGGTGTTACATTAACATAATAAAGTACTTCTGTGGCAAGCTGTGTGCACTTGTTGTTCTAAGTATTTGTTGTGTGTATTCTGCAGGGAATGATGATATTTGGCAATGATGTGACGTGAAGCTTTGTACAAAGATTGCTTGCAAATAAATAGTTGCATGTGCAATGCATGTAACACTTGTGAACGCAAGAGTCAGTCATGTAATGAGACAAAAAGGCTGAGATTGACGTGGGAAAAGTTTTGTGTAACATGTGTAATTATCCATGTTATTGTGACATGTTGGCAACAATGAATAGTCGTGTGCATATGCATGCATTTGTGTAAGGAGGATAGTTGGTATAGAATGAGTTTACAAGGTGTCCCAATGATGAATTACTGTACATGTGTGTATAAGTTAGGTTGAAGTGCTTGTAATGCAACGGTTACAATGTAAACATGCAATGTGATTGAGCGTCCAATAAGTGACGTCATGAAAATAGGGAGGACCCAAAAGTATATGTAAACATGAGAATACAGATGTACATGAACGTTTAAAGATGCGTGTCACATTACAAGCATTGTGTAATGTAAAGGAAGATGAATATACTGTGTATGTGTGACATGTGTGACATGTGTGACATCATGTAAATAATTGTCGCTGAGTTGAGTAAAATGTGTGATATGATGTGAGGTTCTCCTTTAAGAGTGTAGTATAGTATTTTCCCTTGCCACATCATCACATGATGAGTAATGTGACCCGCAAATGCTGAAAACATGTAAAAGTCGAATGTTATGCAAATAAGACACATCAGCTGTGACACAATGCAGGGAATGCCCCCACACTGTAATGCAAATCCCCCTTGTATTGTGAGCAATGAAACGTAAACAGTACTATACTGTTATACGTCCCCGCTCCATTGACTTCCATTGATGTACAGAAGATTTTTTTTTTCTAAGTGCCGTTCCGGCAGCCTTAGCGATCGTTCTCCCGTCCAAAATGCCAACTTTAGTTGGCGGGAGAAATCGGCCATAACATCTCAATTTCGTAGTGCCGATCAGCCCCGATAAGCTGTTTTTTTTTGTTGAATCCAGCCGATTTAAAAAAGTGGCGATCAGTGTCGAAAACAGGCTTATCGGCAGGCGACTGGCCATAACCAAATTATCGGCTCCGAAACCTGGCGATATGAAGCACTTATCGGCGCTTACTGAATCTCAAACCCAATTTTGGCTATAACATGGCCATATTTCCCTTATCAACGCTTACTGCATGAGGCCCTATACCCCTTACTGGTGGAAGTAAATTCTCAATCTGCAGGGATTGTTTCCACATGGAGGTGCTGTCACCGTGAGTACGAATAAGTTACAACTCCAAAAGCCTGTCCTGTTCTCCTCCACAACACCGCAGGAGACTCAGATCTACTGTACGCCAGCAGGTATGCACCACACCACACAGTGCATCAGTGAAATCTCCTGGGAGGGGGGGGGGGGGTGACGTGTTACATATAGTTTTGCAAACACAGTTCAATTCAATAATACACTGTTACTGAGTCCAAGAGCTAACTCTCTTGGACCCTTATACACGGAGCAGGGGTAACCAAACAGGCTTGACCTTTATTATATAGCCTGGTTACCCCCTGCCCGTCACACTTATCATCAACCTTTGCATACTACACTATTTGGTGTTTTTTTTTTCTATTTTTCACATATTGGATGTTCGCCGCTCCCTCGTCCTCCAGGAATCATGCTATTTGATATTCTAATCTTATTTAGATTTCCCGTAGGTAAAAAAAAAAGAAAAGGAAATACATTATGAGAACTATTACCAAAATAATTTCACATTAATAGCACATCTACCTGTGCTAATTACATACAGTACCTAATTGCCAACTGTCTGAACCTCCCATTTCTCCTTACTTCTGGAGAGGAGGTGCTGCAGGCAGTTATGCAACTAGCTTCCCTCCACATTCACAAACCCGAGCTACAGGCCCTGTTATGGGGTGTTGGTATCCCTCTGGTTAGTTTAAATCCCCCTATCATGTGGGCCGTGACGCGGGTGAATTTAAACATGGCAACTGGGATACCGGCACCACATAACAGTGCCTGTAACTCGGGAAGCAGGGGGTCCCTGGACCTGAAATCAATGCGTTTCAGCTCTGGAGACCCCTTGCTACAATACTGTAATATTAAAATAAATTAATAGCACCGCAATCGCCTGTTAGAGGCGCGCAGGTAGAGGGACTGATTCAGTCTATCCCTGACTGCGCGTCTCTTACAGACAAGTAGAACCCGGTAGGATTCACACAGCGCGAGTCCCATTCAAAAACAAGGACCCCGCTGTGTTAATCCCAATGGGTCATTAATTCTGCTTTGGGCTACCTCGCGAGGTATTTGATCGGAATCTCGACGTTTTTCACGAGATGTCATCGAATACCGGTGGCTGCATCTGTAGTTTCTTCTCAGAATCTTTCAATTGGATCTGCTTCAGATCCTCCCTAGCTATAGATTTTCTTAGATGGGGAGTTTTGTGGTTCCTTCCAAAGGTTAGGATCTTCTTTTGAATGTCATAATTTTGTTTCTTTTATTGTGTGAGGCTATCGCGATAAGTGTCCCTCTAATTGGCACGTTATGCCCTTTCCATAAAGTAGAGGCCGATTCTACCAATCCCTCATTCAATCTGAAAAAAATTTCAAGCAATGCTTTAATTCTTGTTGCTATTTCTGGAATTTATGAGGGATTCATTAAGTCTCCACTGGCCATTTCTAAGGAGGTTAAAATGTGTCCTTAGACGTATCTCTACTGGTGTGTGGTCTGACCATGTAATTGGGCCAATATTAGTTTGTGACACCCCCTGCAAGATGTCTACAATCACTAGAATATGGTCGATTTTGAAATATGAATTATGTGGAGGAGAGTAGAATGTATAGTCACTCTGACCTTGATTTTGTCTTCTCCATGCATCAATCAATGAGTATTCCCTCATTGATTATTTCAACTTTTTACCATTCCTATATAGTTGGGTGGAATGAGTCGGTCCCCTGCTACTATCAGCATGGATGAGTGGTTTTCTTCAATGGCTTGTCAAATTTTTTTTAGGAAGCTCACTTGATTATTGTTGGGTGCATAGATATTTACTAAAGTCATTTCAATCCCTAAGAGTAAGCCATGGACTAATATAATCCTCCCTTCTGGATCTCTTTTTATTCTCTGGCTCTGGAATGGGACATCATGTTTTATGAATATGGCACCCATGTGGTTTTTGCTTTGGCAAGATGCGTAAAATGCTAGTGGGTATGATCTTTTAAAGGTATTGGGAGGGTCTGGTGTATTTCCCAAAGCGAGTTTCCTGCAGAAATAAGATATCAACTTTTAGTCTGTTGAGCGCAGATAAAGCAAGTCTATGTTTAATATTAGTGTTAAGGCCTTTGACGTTTATTGGGATAAGTTATTGGTAACAAAATGATTAGTCTTAGTCAGCATGGATTTATGAAGGCTAGGTTGTGACAATCTAACCTATTTAGGCATTTTAGGCAAGTAAGGTTTTAGACCAGGGTAATGCAGTTGATGTGGTCTATTTAGATTTTGAAAAGGCCAGCTAAAACTAATTTATATGATTCTGGGGCCCTTCCGGTATGCCTCTCTCCTTCACCTATTGAGAAGACCTTTTCGGGCTATAGATAAACACAGTGACAAGCAATGCATTTTTTAGCAAATGCTTGTTTTTATTTAATTGCTATGTATTTTTGCTGCTTGTTTTTTCATGTTACCCATTGACTGCCATAGTGGCAAATATAATATGGGCATGGTGTACCATTGTGCCAATCAATTGGTTGATTGGCATTTTTTTTATTTTGAATGAAATGTAATGTATTTTATTTGGTGCTTGGTTTTTTTTTATTGGTAGATTGCCTATTAATTGCTATAGTGGCAAATCATGGCAATTTAACACCGTGACAATCAATGGGTAGCAGGGGTGTGGGCTGGGGGTTGTTGCCCGGGAGGTTAGTTAGGCGTCCCGGGTAGGTAGCAGGGGAGGGGGGGTTAACCCCTTAATTATTATAGCGTTTACTAACCGCTAAGGTGATTAAGGGGTTAGTGGCCATTAGTTTGTTTTTTATTGTTATGTTGCTGCCCACGGAAGATGGGGAGGAAGACGAGGATGGCCTTCATTGTGGCAAGGGTAAGTAGAACTTTAATTTACTTTTTTTGCTGGCTGGATAATGTTTTATTTTTAATGGACAAATGCGGTATTATCCAGATTTGGATAATAGTAAGTTTGCCCATTTCTGTACTGAATATGTTGGGGGGTGTTGTTGAGGGATTTTTTCTTGTATGGCGCCGATAGTGTACATAGAATTTTCACAGTCATGAGCTCCTGCCCCGTTGAGCTTACAATCTATTTTTTGGTGCCTTAGGCACGGTGAGATAAAGTGACCTGCTCAAAGTCACAAAGAGCTGACACCTGGATTTAAACCAGGCTCCCCTGATTCAAACTCAGTGTCATTGTTTTCAGAAAGAGGAAGCCACTTCTTCTACAACAGTGTCCAACAAAGTGTTACTCTCTGTGGTCACTGTGATGTTACTGGCCTAGAGACCAGCATATTGAAGGTTAAGCTGGTCTATGGACCCTGTCAGTCTGATATATGTGCAGGATTGCCCTGCACACCCATCTACCTGAGGCTCATGTGGCCAGCATGTAAAGTGTTAAATGTAAATGTATGTAGTGCAAAGTAAGATGCATTTCTTTTTTTCCTGGCCATGCTAGGCTTGTAATATAATTACCCAGTCTGCATGCCCAGGAATCCAGGTTGGGCTGATTCCACAGGGAGGTTGGAGACAATGGAGGATGGGGATAAGCAGCCCCCCTACTTGGGAGACATTGGTTCGAAGAGTAGAGCCCAAACAGAGAGGCGCCTATCTCCTCAAGAGATAGCGAGCCGTCACTGAGAACCTGGGGAGAGGTAGGAGCTGTTCTCATTGGCTGGTTTGTAATTCCCACCCTCCTTGCCTCAGCTTCCCCGTCACACCCCTAGCCCGGATTGGCCACCACAGGTGAGCCCCCGCCCTGTGATTTTCTCCCCGTTCCCTGAGGAAGGGGTGTCCCCCTGAAACGTTGCCCCCCTGATTACCCTCCCCCTTGTTTGTACTGTCCTCACTTTCTCATCCGTTTGTTGTCCCACTGCCTATCCCTTATTGTTCACCCCAATCACCACTGGATTATCTGTGTTTGTGCATTTGCGCTGCATTACTCCAAATATTATCTTGTGTTTACATGAAATCGCTTATTATTGTGGCTTACCCATAGTATCATATTTTCTTAGAGTCAGTGAGTGCTGGAACTTTAGATTGTGACTATAAGTTGGGGGGGAATTTGGGTCCTCCTGGTTCCGTCAGCACCCTGCACGTGCATTTCTTTATCTGAGTGAGTGCTGTCTACTCAATTGTTATAGGTTTATTGCATCTGAATACTTCCAGGAAAGCCAGAGCTGTGATCCCGCGGCTTCACCTGGCAGTTAAACCAACTACTTCTGTATTAAGAAAAGACCAGTCTGACTGAGCTGGGGACCTTCCTGACTGAGTCACGGAGTTCTAAATGCTTTGTTAAAATTCCTGTTAATTGTGCTGCAGTACAGTTTTAAGTCGATGGCTGACCTATGCAAAGGGTTAGGATAAAGACTAATGGGAGAAGTAAATTGATGGGATAGAGATGGCCCTAAAGGCCCGACGAACACCCTAGAGGGTAGTTTAGGGATATTCAGGAAACACACTTAGAAGCAGGTTCAATTCCGCAGAACATTTGCCCCGGATAGCAGAATAAGAATGAGTATTTCCTCTGGTTAGAGGCCAGATGTATAATGGAGGGAGAAATTACTGTGTTAAATGTTACCTGTGTGAATTATCACTGTTTGCTGTTTTAAAAGGCTGTTCAATAAATGTAAGTGACATTTATTTAAAATACCCTGGTGCCCAATATATATTTGTTTGGTCCTCTCTGCTTCCACATGCCCCTGCTCTGCAGAACCTGCAGTAGAGTGCATTCAAGACCCCTGAGATGCCTCTGCTAACTGGTTGCTATTACTCACCACTAATACAGAATGTGGACACTTTCTGGCTGGGAAAGGGATTACATTTATGTTAATCATATTAAACCGTCTTACACACAATCCCCAAAGAGCAAGAAAATCAGTGCAAAATCTCTTGAAAACAGTAGCAATAAAAATAATGAGTTCTCACTATATTTAATAAGAAATATTTATGCATAATATGGACTCTGAAATACCATACCATATACCATAGTATGTTGTTGAAGTCACTAAAAGTGAAAGAAAATAACTCATTGGATTACCTTTATGTCTGTAGTAATTTATTCATTTAATCTCAATGCATGAAACAGTTTTAAACAAGGAACATTCATGGGGAAGGAGCGGCACAGTGAGTAAAGGCACTGACTCTGACAAACAATGACACCGTGTTTTAATCAGGAGAGCTTGATGTCCCAGTGTCAGCTCTTGTGACCTTGGGCAAGTCTCTTTATCTTCCTGTGCCTCTGGAACCAAATATCATAGATTGTGTCTGTATTAACGAATGTACCATACCCTGGATAAGGATGCTATATACATTTTGTTATAAATAAATAAATGATAATTTCAGTGTCCTGTACTGTACATACTATCAAAAACTGACATGCTTTTGTCTTTCAGAAGTTTTTAATTCAATCATGCACTGAGCAGTAAAGCACACGGAGCCGCGGAAATGGGAAATGTCTCA
The DNA here is from genome assembly GCF_040206685.1 of Ascaphus truei. Taxonomy (NCBI): domain Eukaryota; kingdom Metazoa; phylum Chordata; class Amphibia; order Anura; family Ascaphidae; genus Ascaphus; species Ascaphus truei. Next base: position 233,286,034 of record NC_134486.1, on the reverse strand, counting down.
TACAGTCTCTCTGCTTTTTCTGATGAGATCTTAAATGCAAAGCAATGTACACGTATTGTATTACGGGAACTGATAGCAGAAAGCTGTAAAATCAATAAATTATATTAAGTACATTTGCATTGATAGTAATACTTTCAGTATATTAATATTTCACATAGCGGTTATATTAATGATCAGAGCATTAGTAATGTCAATACTGTAAAATGTAGGAATATTGAGTCATTTTGTAGGCCAATGATACAGTAGGTTATAAAACCAGCAAAGCAATCGAACGAAGAGACAAAAGTGGAGGTGTGCTGCTGAGTGGTGCATCAACGGCAGTCAGCACGCAAGTGGAGATTAGTGAGCAAGGTTGTGAGTACTACAAGGATTTAAATGTCTCATTGTCGGGAGGACTGTCATGGACATATGATGGAAACATAATCCCTAACACAACACAAAGGCGGTCTGTCTTGTGAAGAGGGGGTTCACCAGGGTCAATCATTCTCCACTGACCAGTGTAACCTCCCCACATACGAGTCTATAGATGCCTGATTTCTGAGCTTTGTACAGTACTTATATTCACATCATTCACCTTATGGATTCAATACTAGATGTATAGTCCACCCCAAATTATGGCTTGATGGATCATTTAACAAACTCCACATCTACTATCAAATAACAGACTGACATGTACAGTATGCGCATGATCTCTGAACCACCGATACTGGACATTTGTTTGGTCATAAAAACAGTACTTTGAATGTACAGTTTTCTAAATAAATTGGAAACCAACCAGAACTATAATTGACATAATGTGTCTCTAATTCTCTCTTGGCTACATACGTGTGGATGGCTTTCCACTGCCTCAAACATAATATGTCTGAAACAGAGTTTATATTTCCTCCTGGTCCAATATCCCCTTTCTGCCATTGCTTACTGATCTAGCGTACTTTATTCTGAACTCGCACATCTTATACAGTAGTGCATTTTTACTCACATTAGTTTTAATGCGTAAGCCACAATTTGAGGACTTTTGAAGCAATTGTGTTAGGAATAATAGGCACTACATCTATACGTGTTACATTTCACCTCGTCCTTTTGTTCTCCATTCACATTTGTGCTCTGGCCAAAACTCATTGGTTCTTCCTCTGTAACATTGCTAAATTCTTCCCTTTTGTCTGTTAAAACTCTAATCCATGCCCATGCAGTATTCTCTCTTGTGACTTTCTCCCTAGCAATCTATTTAACATTTTGCAGCTAGAATGATTTCACTTTCTATGGAGAGGAAGGGGGGGGGGGAATCCTGCTCAGCTAAGAATTATAACTAATAGGAGAGGTGTTACCAGGGATAACAAGCATGTATATACAAATGAGAGAAGGGAAAGATCCCTAAATGGTGCACTCTATTCTACTGATTCAAAATAACAAATAATTTATTAATATATCATAAACATAAAAAAAAAAATAAAAAAAAATAATAATAATAATTAAAACCTATTGAGGTGTGCTTTGTGAAATCCTATGTGTGGACTTCTCAATTAGTCGAATGGCATAGGTATATTAACCCTTGTATTGCCAAACATGCACAAGAAAAGGTTTAGGTTTGTGCATCCTGGAAGGAATACTGTTTACAAACGGGAGACAGCTGAGTCATATGTCGGCATCTAGGAGTGTCTGCCTAACGTGCAGACACCACAGATCACTGTAAGTAGATCCAGCCGTGTATATCCCCAGGTGGATCAGTGTACAGACCACTGGGGTTTATTTTATGCTGTGTTTCTACCGAGATCTTATGTGTAGGCTAAAGTGTCACTTATCAATACATACAGACTAATGATGATTACATTGCTACACTTTATAGTTTCAGCTACAGTTGCCAGACATTAGTATAGATTGTCTCATTCCACAGGATTACCTCCTATTCAAGCTGCAACCCCATGGGGATCTAGCTTAGTAACTATATACACTCTTTTCTTGTGCATGTTTGGCAATACAAGGGTTAATATATCTATGCCATTCGTTTAATTGATAAGTCCACACATAGGATTTCACAAAGCACACCTCCATAGGTTTTAATTATAATTTTTTTTATGTTTATGATATATTAATAAATTATTTGTTATTTTGAATCAGTAGAGTAGAGTGCACCATTGAGGGATCTTTCCCCTCTCTCTTTTGATTTCACTTTCTCCCAGAACAGATTTTTCTCATTTAGGGGTCTATGCACTAAGCAGCAGAAAATTGCGTTCGCCAGGGTTTGAATTAGCCATGTTTTTGGCGTGTTAACCTCGCTGTATGCAGGAAGGGCCTAATCCCTGGCGAATGAATGCGCCACCACCAATTGAAATAATGGCGAGTAACCTGTGGCGAGACGGCTGCCTGGCGAGAAGCTGCCGAGAAGCCGTCCCCTGCCGAGATGTGTCTGCAGCAGAGAGAGATCCGCCGCTCTCTCTGCGCAAACATCGGCACATTAAAAATTATTTTAAATACAATTGTATTCATAGTGTACATGTGCAGGGGGTCTCCGGAGCTGAACCACGTTGGTTTCAGGTCCGGGGACTTTCTGCTTCCCGAGATACAGGCCCCTTTATGAGGAGCCGGTATCCCTCTGCATTTAATGTCCCGATCACGTGACCGCGGAATGTAAACAAAGCAGAGGGATACCGGTACCCCATAAAGGGGCCTGTATCTCTGGAAGCAGGGGGTCCCCGGACCTAAAACCAAAGCGGTTCAGCTCCGGAGACCCTCTGCACATCTACAGTATGAATAAAACACACATATCAATAAACACTCATTCCTTACCTTTGCGGCTATGTGCTATGGTAACGAAGCAGCATGAATGTATTTTTAATAATGGTGTACAGTGAGCAGGGGGTCCCCTGAGCTGAACCGCATTGCTTTGTGGACCAGGGACCCACTGCTTCCCGAGTTACAGGCCCCAGTATGTGTCATCGGGTGGCAGTGTCGCCGCCATCTTTATAGCGCCCCATACGCGACGTGCCCGCTATAAATATGGCGGCGACACTGGAACCGATGCCCCAAACCGGGGCCTGGAACTCGGGAAGCAGGGGGTCCCTGAGCCAGAAATCAATGCGGTTCAGCTCAGGAGACCCCCTGCTCCCGCACAATATTATTAAAATACATAAATGCTGCTTCATTACCATAGCGGATAGCCGCTAAGGCAAAGAAGGGGTTAAAGCACAATAGCATGTTTATTGGGGACAATTGCCCCCAATAAACATTGCAATAAACAACATACACCCCCTGTGTATTTAAAATACATAAAGAACAATCAATACAATAAATACATATAGTACTCACCCATGTCCGGCTGCCATGATGAAGGCCATCCTCATCTTCATCACCGTCCATGCCCCCTCCGCTGCTGCAAAACAGAAACAAGAATAAAAACATCCAATGTAATGTCCCCTAACCACTTAATCACCATAGCGGTTATTAACAGATATGGGGCCACCGGTTCTTCTCCTCAGGTGTCCCCCGTGGACCCACCAGCCTGATACACGTGAGATAGCCGAGGATACCGCAGGTGGTCTCCAGAGGTCTCACGCAGAACCAAAAGGAACAAACCCTGAATGTAAAATAAATAAACCTGACCTATACATTCAATACATCAATCCCCCCCCCTCCCCCAACACCTACAGTACAATAATGTGCAAAATAACTATTATCCAGATAGGGATAATAGATTATTTGCCCATTATTAAACACATTAACTAGAATATTAAAATAAATAAAGAACTACTGACCTCATCAATAAGAAGCCCCCGTCACCAGCACAATCCTTGTCCTCCGTTGCCCACAAAATACATAGCCAATACATTGCAATTACATTCAGATATCAATTAACCCCTAAATCACCTTATCGGATAATAACCGCAAAGGTACTGCTGCGGCCGAGTTTATTCGAGCATTTGCCCGGTCTCGGCCGCAGCAGTAACCAGGCGCGCGCCAGGATGTGCCTGGCACGTGCCGAAGCCGCTCAGGAGCGCCCTCCGATCGGGGCTTTCTCCCTCCCGCTGCCGGGTCCGCCGGGTCCCCCGGAACCCCCTGCCGCCATCCCCCACATCGCGGGACACCAGGGCTCCCTTGGGGAGCCCTGGACGCGCGTGCAAATATATATATATATATATAGAGAGAGAGAGAGAGAGAGAGAGAGAGAGAGAGAGAGAGAGAGATACACATGATGAACCAATATGCAAATAAATGTAGAAGGGTTATCAAAAACATGCTCTACTACAAATACCACTTCTCCATACAGACACACTACAATAAAATCAATTTCCTTAAAAAATCTGAATGTAAGTGCAATGTATTGGCTATGTATTTTGTGGGCAACGGAGGACAAGGATTTTGCTGGCGACGGGGGCTTCTTATTGATGAGGTCAGTAGTAGTTGATGTGGCCTCACATCCGTTGGGGCACCACGGACCCGTAGTGTGTGGGGAAGAACCGGTGGCCCCACATCTGTGGGGGCACCGCGGACCCGTAGTGCCCACCCGTGGGTCCCCAGACCCCCATGGGAACCACCCGAGGCCCCGCAGACACCTGTGGGTCCGACCCGGGGCTCCCAGACATCCGCGGGCCTACCGTGGGGACCCAATTGTGGCCCACGTTGACCTGCGGAGACCACCTGGTGGGCCATGGCGCCTGGCGGGACCCACCAACAGGCCTCCAGAACCTGTATGAAACAAGTTGCTGGTAACCTGTAGGTCTGTCAGGTGACCCGTCAGGCCCACCGGGGACTCACGTGGGCCTGGGGTATGAACCCTGTATGTAAAATGATAAATCATATATTTATGGGGGGGCACAGGGGGTGGGTTATGTATTTAATAAATAGAATGATGCTTATTGTGGGGCTGTGTATTGTTTTTATTATTGGTACTGGGGGTGGGACGAGGGGGTATTGGCCCCAAGGGTATGTGGGTAGGCCTCCCGGCTTGGTATTGGGTGAGGGTGGTTAGGCCTCACGGGGTGGGGGGTTAGTGGGGGTGGGTATGTAGGCCTCCTGAGTGGTGGGTGAGGGTGGGTTAACCCCTTAATGATTGTAGCGGTTAATAACCGCTATAGTAATTAAGGGGTTAGGGGACATTACATTGGGTGTTTTTATTCTTGTTTCTGTTTTGCAGCAGCGGAGTGCAATATGTATTTAATGTATTTATTATTCTTTATGTATTTAAAATGGGCACATTCACTAATATCCATTTGTGGATAATAGTAATTGTTCTCATTACTGTATTGTATGTGTTAGGGGGGGTTATTTCTTGATAAGTATGCATGTGTTTTGACATTAATTGGGGGGACACACACAGAATTGGTACTGCAGGCCTGTGGATAAAACCCGAGGGCCCCCTGCCGGCCTATAGTATCATTGATGTGTATATATGTGTATGTTAGGGGGTGTGACAGAAACCAGGGGTTGGTAATAAACTCCATATACAGGGCTCCCAGGATACTGAACAGTTTCTGTCCTGTCTAAGCTGAACAGGGCAGCCTCGTGGTACAGGCACTCCATTCCACAGTTTGTCTGCTGCCTGTTTTCTGTCACCTGTCATGCTGATTAGAGTTCAGGTATATAAGACCTGTTTCCTGTTTCCTCTGGGCCCCGCCCAAGAGCCTGGAAGGCTGCTGAACTGCAGAGGGGTGAGAAAGCCTCTTTCCCAAATCGCTTCATTCATTCTGTTAGTTTGTCTAAAGACTGCAAAGGTACTTATTTTGTTGGTGGAAGTGGACAAGCCACTTCCAACTCTGAGTCAGGGACATCTAAGTTTAAGTTATCGCTCAGACGAGCAGCTTTTTGTTTGGCTTTGTTTTCTGTTTAAACTGTGGCAGTCTCAGTGCCTGGGACTGAATAAACCAGGCATAGCCTGTTTAAAGGAACAGTACGTGACGTCTCATCATTTAACCTACCCTAAAAGACCGTGTTCTAACAGTCCCGGACAGACGGCGGAGCCCCGGAGTAAGCCGTTTGTCACATATGGTGGAGAATGCGGGCAGAACACTAAAAGGTCTGGGGGTTAAAGAACTTTAAAGAAAAAAAAAAAAAGGTTTTTTTTTCTCTCTCTCCAAACAAGATGGAAGACGTGGTGAGTGCGCTGGTACGCAATGTCGCTGTCCAGAGAGACGCGAATGAAGCCCTGCAACAGGCGAATGCAAACCAGCAAGAGACAAACCGCTTGCTGAAAGAGGAGCAACAGCGGTTCGCTCAGGGCTTACAGCAGGAACTCGAGATCCTGAGGGAGACTATCAGTAACCTTCCACTGGCAGCGGCAGCCCCAGTTCCGAAAATGACCAGGGCAAGCCACTACCTTCAGAAGATGGGACCCTCGGATGATGTGGAAGCCTATCTTCTCACGTTTGAACGCACGGCACAGAGAGAGGGATGGCCAGAAGCTGAGTGGGCTGGTCTAATCGCACCCTTCCTAAGCGGCGAACCCCAGAAGGCTTACTTTGATCTAGAGCCAGCCGAAGCTAACGTCTATGCAAAATTGAAGTTCGAGATCCTCGCCCGCCTCGGCGTAACCACGGCTGTTCGCGCCCAAAGGTTTCACGCATGGTCCTTCACGATGGATAAAGCCACCCGAAGCCAGATGTATGACCTCATCCACCTCGCCCGGAAGTGGCTACAACCCGAGATCAACTCAGCAAGCCACATCGTGGAACGGTTGGTCATGGACCAGTTCTTGAGGAAACTTCCCTCTGCCTTACGCCATTGGGTCAGTCGGAGTGACCCCCACAATGCGGATGAGCTTGTGGCCCTCGTAGAAAGGTACTGCACCGACACACTTTATTCGAGCAAATACCCGGTATGTACCTGGCAGATACCTGGAATGCGCCACTCCTAACCTCTGACAAGCCCCGTTGCATTTGCCTTCCCAGCCTGGGTTCATGCCTGGCTGATGGGCGGCTGATCTGTTAAATGATAATGATTAGGATTTAATAGGCTGCAATGCTTCGCGTGTCTACCAGATGGCATAAATTCATGAATTGTAATGCAGTTTATATATATATACTGTGCAGTATTGCAGCCAGCGGGAATAAAATGCTTCAATCCCTGCTTGGAAAATAACTCAATGTACTCGGGCAGAAAACAGTCACAAACCTCAATACACCCGGGGATACCCGAATTCGTGGGACTAGCCAAGCTCGAATAAAGTGTGTCGCCAGTGTACAATGCAGCAGGAGAGCACCCGCAACCCACAGTCGTGGAGCAACCCCACTACCCGAGGTTCCAGGACTCTTCCAGAGACGGTAAAAGGGTACCGGGGTTAAGGGGAGCTGAAGAGCGGCGACCACCTTCACGCAGCACCAGCAACAGTGGTTCGCACACTAAGGGCAATAGCCAACATGGGGAGCCGGGAAAAGGCTCTAAGTGGGACACAGACTATGTACCTAAATGTGTAAATTGTCATGAGAGGGGCCACACAGCAAAAATCTGCCCACTAAATGATGAGCCCATGCAATGCAACAGCGTGGAACCTTATTCGCTGTTGTCCCAATGTATGGGCCCTAGCCCAGAGGACCCCTTGAATAACCATCTGTGGGCATTTGTAAAGGTTAATGGTAAGAGGGTTCGGGCACTTCTTGACTCTGGGAGTATGGTCACACTAGTGTCCGAATACCTATTGCCCATTAAGAAGAAACAGGTAAACAGTTCACAAAGAGTGGCAATTTGTTGTATACATGGGGATAATCATGAATATTCCACTGTTGATGTTTTTTTTGAAACAGAATTTGGTTCTTTAGATTTCAAGGTGGGTGTTGTACCCAAACTGGCACATGATGTGTTAATAGGGACCGACTTTCCCCATTTTCTAAAAATGTGGTCCCCAGCTCAGAATAGCGCCCAGAGTTCAATAGCAGACCATAACGAAGTGTTAGAAGAAACAAATCCTTTCCCTTTTTCAGAAATGGAGGTTGACGAGGGCCCAAATAAGAAAGGGGAAAAGGAGGAGTGCTGTGAAATTCCCTTCCCCATCACTACTTTGGTAGGGAATACCCCAAATCAAGATGTTGATCAGGCACTTACCACCCCAGTACAGGATAAGACCCTCGCTGACCTAGAGGTCAGTCCTGGGAGTTTTAAGAAGGCCCAGTGGGAGGACCCCACATTAGCGGTAGCAAGGGGAAATATACGGGACCAGAATAGTACTCATGGCCAACCAGATAGGTCACTTGCTTACCCCTACTTCGAGGTAGAGAACGACCTAGTATATCGGGTTGATAAAAGAAAATCAGTTACAACTAAACAATTGTTGGTACCACGGACATTCCGTAACGTAGTATTACACCTCGCACATAGTCATCCATTGGGGGGACACCTAGGGGTGGAAAAGACAAAAGAAAAGGTTCTCCGAAGCTTTTATTGGCCTGGGGTTCTGGCAGAAATTACGAATTATTGTTCCTCATGCCCAGAATGTCAGATCACCGCCCCGTTCAAAGCATACCGCAGCCCATTGGTACCCCTTCCCATAATAGAGGTACCATTTGACCGGATTGCTATGGATCTAGTAGGACCCCTAATAAAGTCTGCTAGGGGACATCAGCATATATTGGTAATATTAGATTATGCTACCCGATATCCGGAGGCAGTTCCCCTACGTAGCACCTCTGCTAAAAACATAGCAAAAGAGTTAGTACTTCTGTTTTCCCGGGTCGGAATTCCTAAAGAGATCTTATCTGACCAGGGAACACCATTTATGTCCCAAGTAACAAAAGAGCTATGTAAACTCCTAAAAATCAAGCATCTCAGAACCTCAGTCTATCATCCACAAACAGATGGTTTAGTGGAAAGGTTCAATAAAACCTTAAAGAGCATGTTACGCCGGGCGGTCGATAAGGATGGGAAAAACTGGGACTGTTTGTTACCATACCTGTTATTTGCCATTAGGGAAGTTCCCCAGTCATCCACAGGCTTCTCCCCGTTTGAACTATTGTATGGCCGACATCCAAGGGGCTTACTGGATATAGCCAAAGAAACTTGGGAACACGAGGTTACCCCTTACAGAAGTGTAATAGAGCATGTTGCCCAAATGCAGGACCGCATTGCTGCAGTCCTACCCATAGTGAGGGAACACATGGAGAAAGCTCAAGAAGCACAAAGGAATACGTATAATAAGGGTGCTAGGGTCAGATTTTTTTTTCCAGGTGATAGGGTACTAGTTCTGGTTCCCACCGTGGAGAGTAAATTCCTTGCTAAATGGCATGGGCCATATGAGGTCTTGGAAAGAGTGGGAGAAGTAAATTATAGGGTAAGGCAGCCAGGTAGGAGGAAACCTGAGCAAATTTACCATATAAACCTACTCAAGCCCTGGAAAGATAGAGAGGTCTTGTTAACCCTAGTACCCCCAGGTCCGTCAGAGAATCAAGAAACTGACCCAGAGGTTAGCATAGCTGAAACACTGTCCGTGCATCAGAAACGAGAGGTCCAGAGTTTAGTGAGAAGGAACAAAGAAATCTTCTCTACACAGCCAGGTAAAACTAACGTAATTAAACATGACATAGTCTCTGAACCGGGGGTCCGAGTTAACCTTAAACCGTACCGAATCCCAGAGGCCAAGAGAGAGGCTATAAGTTTAGAGGTTAAAAAAATGCTAAAACTAGGCGTAATTGAGGAATCCCAAAGTGGGTGGAACAGCCCTATAGTTTTAGTCCCAAAGCCAGACGGTACAACAAGGTTTTGTAATGACTACCGGAAACTAAACGCGGTGTCAAAATTTGATACTTATCCTATGCACAGGGTGGATGAACTTGTAGAGAGACTGGGCAAAGCCCGATATCTCACAACCCTAGACCTAACAAAAGGGTACTGGCAGGTTCCCCTCACAGAAAGGGCAAAAGAAAAAACAGCCTTCTCAACCCCAGACGGCCTCTTTCAATATAAGGTGCTGCCTTTTGGCTTACATGGAGCTCCCGCCACATTCCAAAGAATGATGGATAAAATTTTAAAACCACATGTTCGGTACGCTGCCGCCTACCTGGATGATGTGGTAATCCATAGTGAAGATTGGCAGTCCCACCTTCCAAAGGTCCAAGCTGTGCTCGACGCAGTTCGGTCTGCTGGACTAACTGCTAACCCCGCTAAATGCACTATTGGTCTGGAGGAGGCCAAGTATCTGGGGTATTCTATTGGTAGAGGGTTACTCAAACCACAAACACTCAAAGTAGAGGCGATACAAAATTGGCCAAGGCCAGTCACAAAAAAACAAGTAAGGACCTTTTTGGGGTTAATTGGCTACTATAGGAGGTTTATTCCCAATTTTGCAACTAAGGCAACCCCACTAACCGACCTCACAAAAGCAAGAGGACCGCTAATGGTAAAGTGGTCCCCCGAAGCCGAACAGGCCTTTAGAAGCCTGAAAGAAGCTCTCTGTGCCCAACCAGTGTTGGTCACACCTGACTTCTCCAAAGAGTTCGTAGTCCAAACCGACGCATCTGAGGTAGGGCTGGGGGCGGTACTCTCCCAGGAGTCTCAAGGGGAGGAGCACCCCATCCTTTATTTAAGTAGGAAACTAAATCCCCAGGAGAAAAATTACTCCATAGTCGAGAAAGAGTGTCTCGCAATAAAGTGGGCTGTAGAGACACTCAAGTATTATCTGTTGGGGAGAAAGTTCCGATTGGTCACAGATCATGCACCCCTTACCTGGATGTGTCAAAATAGGGAGAAGAACGCTAGGGTGACCAGGTGGTTCCTAAGCCTACAGCCCTTTAAATTTTCTGTGGAACACAGGTCGGGGCACAAACATGGCAATGCCGACGGGTTGTCAAGGATGCACTCCCTAATATCCATGGTCGCTCACCCCTCGAGGTCTGAGCTGGGGGGGAGGATATGTGACAGAAACCAGGGGTTGGTAATAAACTCCATATACAGGGCTCCCAGGATACTGAACAGTTTCTGTCCTGTCTAAGCTGAACAGGGCAGCCTCGTGGTACAGGCACTCCATTCCACAGTTTGTCTGCTGCCTGTTTTCTGTCACCTGTCATGCTGATTAGAGTTCAGGTATATAAGACCTGTTTCCTGTTTCCTCTGGGCCCCGCCCAAGAGCCTGGAAGGCTGCTGAACTGCAGAGGGGTGAGAAAGCCTCTTTCCCAAATCGCTTCATTCATTCTGTTAGTTTGTCTAAAGACTGCAAAGGTACTTATTTTGTTGGTGGAAGTGGACAAGCCACTTCCAACTCTGAGTCAGGGACATCTAAGTTTAAGTTATCGCTCAGACGAGCAGCTTTTTGTTTGGCTTTGTTTTCTGTTTAAACTGTGGCAGTCTCAGTGCCTGGGACTGAATAAACCAGGCATAGCCTGTTTAAAGGAACAGTACGTGACGTCTCATCATTTAACCTACCCTAAAAGACCGTGTTCTAACAGTCCCGGACAGACGGCGGAGCCCCGGAGTAAGCCGTTTGTCACAGGGGGTATAGGGGTTGTTGGGGTAATATATATATATATATATATATATATATATATATATATATATATATATATATATATATATATATATATATATATTATTTAGTGTGGGGCTTTTGTGTGTGTTTTTTGTTGTTGTTGTGGGTAGCGGGGGTGTGTGAAGGGGGTATTTGGCCCCAACTGTGGTTTGTTTAGGGCTTGCGGGTGGGTAGCGGGAGGGCTTAATCCCTTCATGACCGTAGCGGTATTAACCCCTACGGTCGTGAAGGAGTTGAGTGCACCCGCAACCCCCCCGCAAGCCCTAAACAAGCAACAAGGGCCAAATACCCCCTTCACCCACCCCCGCTACCCACAATAAACCTGGCACTGCGGTTTAACCCCTTCATTGCCTTAGCGGTTAGCCGCTAAGGTAATGAAGAGGGCTTTACATGCATTTTTCCTGCCTCGAATGCATACCGGGGGGCTCCGGTGCTGGTATTAATGGTATCAGCTCCGGAGACCCCCGGCATCAATCCCAGCCAGGAAAAAGGTCTGATTTTTTGTAAGTGCCGATCCGCCGCTCATCCGCAGCCTCTCACCATCAACTTGCCTACTTTTTGTGGTGTGCCGGATTCGCCTGAAAAACGCCATTCTAGAGTGGCGAATAGCGGCGCAAAGCTACTCGCCACTACTAGAATTGAGCGTGACGGAAAAAATGGCTAGTTGAGAAAAGTTGGCGTTTTTTTTGCTTTTCGCCAAGTTTTCGCCCCTTACTGAATAGGGGTAGGCATTTTTGGCGTGAAACGGGCGAGAAGTGCCTTTCCGACGCTTACTGCATGACCCCCTTACTCCCTTAATTCCACGCCTGGCTTCCCCATCAAGCTCTGGATCACCTATAAAGTTCTCTTCCTCCTCACCTTCAAGGGTTTTGATTGTATTCTCACTATACCCTTGCTTGTCTCTTGTGCTCTGCCCATAACTGTTTCCTTTTCAATTTCCACCTATGCTGCTCTCTATTTTTCTCTCTCTAGCCTAAAATCTTTTCCCCTCATTGCTCCTTATCTGTGGATCTCCCTTAACCTGAAGCATACGGCAAACAACTTCACTGCCCGCCTTTATATCAAATGTCTTGAATCAAAGTCTTGAATCATGATCATTTTTACCCATCACTACAAAGGCCATTTTTAAACTCTTGGCCAGACACTGCCATCCACTCCATCCTCTACAGTCAGTCACTTATTGCATTAGATTCCCTGGATTCTAATATCTTGTTTTGTAAAGCACTGTGTACATTGTTTGTGTTCTACAAAAAAAAAAAATATATATATATATATATATATATAATATATATATATATATATATATATAATATATATATATTTACACACATACATACACACATTTAGAAACATCTACTGTGGTCAACACGCAGGTACTTCAGTGACCAGGCTGTGTATCAGTCTTATGGTACAGATGTGCAAAATTATTCCAGACGGCGTCACGCTAATTCTCACAAATATTACAAGAAGTTAGCAAAGTCGCAAGAGCACATATTTCTTTTAATGTTTACTAAAAAAGGCAAATGTTTGCTATTTTTATTTTTGCATTTACATACAGCAGGGCCCCGGGTATAGGTGGGTTCCGTTCCAGGTCCCGTCGTATAGTGAAAATCGCCGGAAAGCAGATCCGGCGATTTTCAGTTCTGTGCATGCACAGAATGGCGTTTTTGCCGTTCTGCGCATGCGCGGCCTATGATCTGCGCATGCGCGGCCTATGGTCTGCGCGCGCAAATATCACCTCTATGCTGATGACACACAAATGTACTTTTCAACCCCAAACTTTACACCTGCTGTACAGACCAAAGTTTCTGAATGTCTCTCTGCGATATCATCCTGGATGGCCCTCCGCCAACTTAAACTTAACATGTCAAATACAGCGCTCCTCATATTTCATCCCAAACCTGGCCACACTACCTCCTTCCACATTACTGTTGGAAGTTCTGTCATACACCCAGTAGCACAAGCACGCTGCCTAGGGGTCACACTCGACTCCTCTCTCACATTCAAAATGTATCTAAAACCTATCGCTTTTTCCCCCGCAATATTACAAAGATACGCCCTTTCCTCTGTTGCTCGACTGCTAAAATTCTGAAACAGGCCCTCATTCTCTCCTGTCTCGATTACTGTAACCTCCTGCTGTCCGGCCTTCCTGCCTATCCCTTGTCTCCCCTACAATCTATCCTAAACGCTGCTGCCAGAATCACTCTACTCTTTCCTAAATCTGTCTCCCCTGCTGAAATCACTCTCCTGGCTTCTTATCAAATCCCACATCATGCACTCAATTCTCCTACTCACTGTTAAAGCTTTACACTCTTCTGCCCCTCCTTACATCTCAGCCCTAATTTCTCGCTATGCACCATCCCGACTCTTGCATTCTGCTCAAGGATGTCTTCTCTCTACCCCTTTTGTATCTTAAGCCCTCTCCCACCTTAAACCTCTCACTGACTTCCCCGCACCTCTGGAATGCCCTTCCCCATATTCCCGACTAGCACCCTCTCTATCCACATTTAAGACCCACCTTGAAACACAACTGCTTAACAAAGCATACGAGTAGCTCCGTGGCTAATACTATACACCTGATACACAAGGCTTGGCCCCCTGCAGACGCACTTACCAGAACGCCCTCCTACTGTCTCTGTATGTTCTTCCTACCTATAAATTAGATTGCAAGCTCTTTGGAGCAGGGACTCCTTTCTCTAAATGTTACTTTTATGTCTGCAGCACTTATTCTCATGATCTGTTATTTGTATTATTTGTTATTTATATGATTGCCACGTGTATTACTACTGTGAAGTGCAATGTACACTTATGGTGCTATATAAATAAAGACATACATACATTTTGTAATTTTTTTTTTTTTTAAACCCACCAATGTAAACTTTTTAGCAGGTTCACAAATCTGTGAGAATATTTCACATGTCTATAGTCATTAGGACTTGAAAAGAAAGTTAGATACAGTATATCTATACTATAATTCTAAGTTTTCTGTTTGTATGTCAGAAGCATCGATATCTCACAAACGAGACCACGAAACTTTCACTGCACATTCTGCTGCGGATTTGTAGGTCAACGCAACTATTTTGAGCTTCCAATGTAACTCACCTCCCAAATTATGGACATTCTAATGTCCAGCAAATCTCTTACAGCAGGAACAGGGGGGCATGGCAACTAAGGGAGGGGGCGTGTCTGCCTGCTTCGGTGCTGTGATGTGATATGTGCGGGGGAGATGTGCCAGGGGGGAGGGGAGAAAACGGAGTTAGTTGGGGGGGAGAGAAAACGGAGTGAGGGGGGGGAAAGAAAACAGAGTGAGTGAGGGGGGAAGAAAATGGAGTGAGTGAGGGGGTGGGAAACAGAGTGAGTGAGGGGGGAAGAAAACGGAGTGAGTGGGGGGAGAGAAAACGGAGTGAGGGAGGGGGAAGAAAACGGAGTGAGTGAGGGGGAACTGAATGAGGGGGAGAAAACTGAGTGAGTGAGGGGGGAGAAAACTGAGTTTGTGAGGGGGGGAGAAAACAGAGTGAGGGAGGAAGGGGGAGAAAACTGAGTGGTGGGGGAAAAACTGAGTGAGTGGGGGGTGAAAACGGAGTGAGTGGGGGGGAGAAAATGGAGTGAGTGGGGGGGAGAAAATGGAGTGAGTGAGGGGGGAGAAAATGGAGTGAGTGAGGGGGGAGAAAATGGAGTGAGTGGGGAGAACACGGAGTGAGTGAGGGTGGGTGAAAATGGAGTGAGGGGGGAGAACACGGAGTGAGTGAGGGTGGGTGAAAATGGAGTGAGTGAGGGGGAAGAAAACAGAGTGTGTGAGGGAGGGGGTAGAAAACAGAGTGAGGGAGGGAGGGGGGAGAAAACAGAGTGTGTGAGGGGGGGTAGAAAACAGAGTGAGTGAGGGAGGGGGGAGAAAAGTGAGTGAGGGAGGAAGGGAGAAAAGTGAGTGAGGGGGGAGAAAATGGAGTGGGGGAGAAAACGGAGTGAGGGAGGGGGGGAGAAAACAGAGTGAAGGGGGGAACTGAGTGAGTGGGGGGAGAAAACGGAGTGGAGGGGGGAACGAAAGTGGGACGGGGAAACGGAGTGGGAGGGGGGAGAAAGGAGAGAAGGAGGATAGAGAGAGGGGGTAAGGGAGAGAAAGGAGAGAGTGGAAGGAAGAGAGGGGGAAGGGAGAGAGAGGGGGGAAGAGGGGGCCGGGAAATAGGGAGGCGGTAGAGAGCAATGGGGGGAGAGAGAGAGCAATGGGGGGAGAGAGAGAGCAATGAGGGGAGAGAGAGAGCAATGGGGGGAGAGAGAGAGCAATGAGGGGAGAGAGAGAGAATGAGGGGAGAGAGAGCAATGGGGGGAGAGAGAGAGAGCAATGGGGGGGAGAGAGCAATGGGGGGGAGAGAGAGAAGGGAGGGAAGGTTGTAGAGGGAAAATGGAGACACAGAGAGACACACATACACAGAGACAGACACACAGAGACAGACACACAGAGACAGTCAGTCACACACACACACATACAGACACAGAGACATCCCCTATCCAGCCAATGATACGCCCCCCGATCCTGCTCTAAAAAAATTGCAGGACAGCCGATCGCTCATGCTTGGAGAGCTGGTGACGTCACCGCTTTCAAGCATGAGCGAGCTCAGCGGCAGCGTGGCTGCAGCCTAAAGCAGCGCAGTGAGATGTGCCGGCAGCGGGGGATGGGGGAGGGTGGGGAGATGTGCCGGCAGCGAGGGGAGATACGGCAGCAACGGGGAGGAGGGGGGGGCGGCGGGCAGATGTGTCAACAGCAAGGGGAGATGCGACAGCAGCGCGGGGAGATGTGCCGGCAGCGGGGGGAGATGTACCAACAGGGGGAAGGGAGGGGGGGTGGCGGCAGCGGGGGAAGATGTACCAGCAGGGGGGGGGGAGATACATTCCCTGGGCAAAGCCGGGTACAAAAGCTAGTAGATTATAAGACAAAGAGCAAAACCTTGATTGCAAACTACAAAACATATCCTTTGTGTTTCACGTGGGGGGTGAGAGGGGGGGAGAGTATGCAGATCAGGGAATGTGTAATAATAATCATGATAAAATAGAATGTTTGTTGTTAAATAAGTATTTTACTCTTCAGAATGTCAGTGCTAGAAAAGGCTGCTGTCCATGGGGACTGGTTCTGATACTTACAAGTACTGTACTGTATCCAGAAATCATAAAATCCTGACAGTGGAAAATATACAGTAAGGATAAATCTATTAGTTTTTTACTGTAGGGACGATTTTTAAATAATTTCTGCTAACTCTAAGTAATGACACTAAATCTGATCTTATTTGTATGTAAATAGGAATATATTTACATGCAAACAAATGCACGATTGCATATACTATACTGTATATGTTAATATTGTAGTGCCTCAGCTCCAATACCTCAGATGCTGATTAATATAATCTACAATAAAATCAATATAGGAACAAAATGTGATTTTGTTTTTTAATGTTTCGTTTTCATCTTCAGTAGGTTAAAAGAATTCAGAGTTTTTGTGTTTAAAAAAATGATGCAGCCAAGACTCAGTATTACTGAAAAATTAACCACTTGCCCTACTTATTACATGGAATGGTCCCTTTTATAATGTGGCCTGGTCCCTTTTCTTCCATGTATAGACAAGTAAAGTATATTTATATGTATTTAAATAACTTACCTGTATTAGTCTAGCTCTACGCACATACACAAACATCAGTTGTATATAATTTGTTATGTAATAGATATTAAAAACAATTAATTAACCACAGTAGGCTGTAGCAGAATATCTATCAGTGAATTCATGTGTCTTTAGGGAAAAGATGACCTGTAACAATATTTGTTTTTAAGTTATTTTATTTATTTATTTATAAAATATTTTAGTAGGAAGTAATACATTGAGTTACCTCTCGTTTTCAAGTATGTCCTGGGCACAGAGTTAAGACAAATAATACATGGTTACAAATACAGTTACATAAATGAACAGGGTATACATTATATACAAGACATTGCATGCACAGTTAAAGAAAATATATATTATGGGCGTATGAAACAGTTACAGACCAGATTAAAATGTGAGACAGTTGGCAGTAGAGAATAAAAATATTTTTTATTGGGCATTCTTTGTAAATTTCCCTTGGTGAACTCAAAAACTAGGGTACAAATATATGTCTTTACCTGGCTTGCACTTAAAAACTGCTATGCTACTAAATTTGCTCTTCTATTTACTCCTATTTCTGCATGTCTCCCAATAAACCAATTACATTATAAACTTTTTGCTTCCTTAAACAAATCTAACCACGTTAAAAGAAAAAGTTTGACTGCTTTTATTTTTTGGGAAATTAATTACAAGTGAATTTCTTAGGGGCCACTGAATGGGGAAGCGTTTGTCAATCAAGTGTTTTCTTTAACCTTATCTTACCATGTCCTTATCAAAGAACTAGTAAATAAAATGGGAGGGAAAAATGTTTTTTTTGACTGTGCAAACACTTGTTGAACACACAATGACATCAGACAATAGGGAGCAGCCACGGGAAATCAAAACCCTCCCAAGTTTTAGCTCACCATTTTTACAGACTAACTTAAAATACTCTTATGTGTCAGATCTTAATACAAAGGCATCAATTACCTACTGTACATGTAACCTCCTAAACATGCCACTAGCATTAGTTCACTTTAGACCTAGGAGGGATTGTCCCTTCAAGAACTAACACAAGATAATGTATCACTGATTTTGTGAAAGTTAAGTGGACTGTCAGATATTTTCACTGTTTCCAGTGGGATCTACCAGATCACCGCTATGCCATGTACTGATATTAAAAATGGGAGTCTGGCTTTCAAGCTGAAAGGTATGGCCCCAAGTTTGGGGAAACAATTATTTATTGACAATATATTCTGAATGGTACACAGCAGAAATTTACAAAGGCAATGACCCCAACATGTAATTTTTGGGGCATGAGGCACTGGGGAAAAAGGAATCCACAAATAGAGCTGCCACAGAAGGTCATGGGCAAACAGACTCAAACGTTAATGACCGTGACCTTACCACGATGTCACTCCTTCCTAAATGACTATTACTCAGCACTGCAAGAATCTGCCCCTAGCACAGCATCGTGATCAGTCGGAGATGTCTTTCTTTATATAGTAGAACTTAGTGCAGAGTAACCGGACTAACATGGCTATTTCTACTTATAGCAGAAATTCAAATACTTTATCTTTCTTCCCTGCTCTCAGACAGAGAAAAGTCAACAATTCCTAGTGTCCCGAAGCAGCTGTTTTTAAGAAAATAAAAAAACAGAGCTGACTTGCTTGATATATATCATATATATGGCAGAGAAGCAGGTGGCCTAAGTTATTCCACATCCCTTTGTAGTAGCTGCCTGCTCCTCATGTGTGGAGGAAGTAGGTGAAGTTTCACTGCACAGCTACAATAGCTTGAGAGAAAGTGATACAGCCCTGGAATCACCCAGTAGTAAATCACATGACTTTGGTCTTGCTTGATGGCAGAAGCCAAGGTGCTGATTTTTACTAGGTCTTGCTTGTCATCACAGCATTTGATTTGCAGACCTGGGGGTTAGACCTCTTTTCCCTTTCTTCTCACGACTGCCAGGGGATTGTGTTACGTTAGACAGAGTGAGGTCTGACAGGTCACGACCCCGGTCACTGTCACCGACTTCCTGTTTCCTGTGAGCTCCATGCGTGGGAATGGACTAAAGAGGGATCTTTGCAATTACAGGCAAGCGTGCAAACATGTGTGCAGCCTGTGTGCATCAGGGATCTTGTGGGGAGGTGTCAGTGATACTACACGACACAAATTCCTGGGAAATGTATTTTATGCTACGGCACCACTTGTAAGAGCCTTTCACATGGAGTTCCGGAACCCCATCAAACAAAGCACTGCTGTTCCATGGAAGCCCCCATGGCTGGGTGTTCGTTTGGGAATGGTGTCAGCTGCTGCTAAGGAGCTTCGAGCTCTAAAACTTTGGCAAGATAAAGCAAAGTATGAACTGCAGAGACAAAGCAGTGTATAGCGTTCTTACTGGAACAGAATGAATAAATCCCTGTGTGAATTGTTTGCATTTCTGACCAAAGTAATGCTCACTAGCAGACATGCTGCTATCCGTGGTAGGTGCGTCTCATCATTAAAAGACTTCAGCAAAAAGAATAGTTTTCGCTTACTGTGTATTTAATAGAAGCTGCGGTGTTTTTCTGCTAAGTGCTAACAGTAGACGCTAAAGCCTAGCAAGGTCAGAACGTAAGGAATCTTAAACAAATCTTTGTAATTGATTAGTGTAACAAAGGTAATGTACTTACATTTGTCAGTTTATAAGTAGTGAGTATATTGTTTGGCAGTGTAACTGTTGGTAATATATATATTTTAGTGTAATATCAAATCAGGTCATAGCGGCTGTTTATTAACCCCCAGACTGGCAGTGACATTTGGAATCTGCATCTTTTAATACCAAAGTGCTTAATTTTGCCCAAACCAGCAAACAATAGGTTAAACAATTACAGGAAGTAATAGCAGGAGACACAAGTGGAGCTACATGATGTATATATTAAAATGGTATGTTTCCATTTTTTTCCATGATAAAAATATAATTTGTGAGCACTCCCTTCTCAGACAGGTTTGCAATTCTGCCTTTTCCCTGTAATTTCTTAGGCTTTGGTCCCGCTGCGTCCGGCGGCGCGCGCTACTCACCATCTGATGGTATCCTCCTGAGCAGGTCCCAGTCCCTCCTCCCTGCACGGCTCACTACACGCTGTGACGCGTCAGCCGCCAAGGGATGCAAGAGAATTGTAATCCCAAACGGCGACGCGTCACGTGGTGTGGCTGTGAGCCAATGAGGAGAGAAGGAGGGGAGGGGGGGGCGGAAAGCAGCTGCAGCACCAAGGGAGCACCCCTGCTCCCACCCACAGACTCTCTCCTCATACTCTGTGTCTGCAGTGTCAGCAGATGCAAGGGGGGGGGAGGGAACCCCTGGCACAGACAGTGTGATGGCCCCGCTCCCCGATGTCATTGCCGCGCCCACCCGACCCGTTTTGGCCACGCCTCCCCCCCCACCCGCTCCCTACAGACCGCAGATAGCGGTCAAGTGCCTCTCCACGCGCCGCCTGTGCAGTGCGGGCGCGTGGTCTGAGGCAGCGGGGCCTTAGCACAGGGGGGCGCAAACTTTTTTCCCTGCGCCCCCCTGCCGGCTGTCCCCTCACTCCCGCGCCCCCCCCAACCCCAACTTACTCGCGCTCCGGCGTAATGACGTCACGTTGCCATAGCAACGTGACGTCACATGACCTCGCCGCGTTGCCATGGTGACGCAGGAGGAAGCCGCTGGAGCCACGGTAAGTTAGGTTTGCAGAGGCCCTGCAGCTCCCCCGGCACTTAATTTAAGTGCCTTCGGGAAGCGCGCGGGGCCTCTGTAAACCCCGCGCCCCCCGTCGGTAGTCGTGCGCCCCCCCTGGGGGTCGCGCCCCACAGTTTGCGCACCGCTGCCTTAGCATACAGTTCTCCCACTGCAGCCAGGAATTCTGGGTAATGACATGCAAATGAGCACACAGTTTTACTGCACTGTAAGCATATGCCTGCTGCATTACACAGCTTATCAACACAGCCTGGGTTAAATAATTGCATAGACAGAGAAAAAAACTACTCTCAGACAGCGATTTCGACTTTTTGTGTCTCTTCAGTGTGAGGCTAGTTATACTGGCTTTGCAATAGAATCTCTGTACACAAGTACATCTGTGCTAAAACAGTAATCCCTGTGAAAAACTAAAAAGTCATATTAACAGTCTGATAGTT
Organism: Ascaphus truei; assembly: GCF_040206685.1. NCBI lineage: Eukaryota > Metazoa > Chordata > Amphibia > Anura > Ascaphidae > Ascaphus > Ascaphus truei. The sequence continues at coordinate 233,264,831 of NC_134486.1, read as the reverse complement.
TGTGTTGTGCTAATCTATTTCTAACTGTCCATTATTTTTCAATCTTAGTTTTTTTGCTTATGTTCTAGCTGTGTATTATTTCACTGGTATCAGCTTTTACCTTGGTAATCTTTGATTTCCTAATGATTGTGAATGGCAGCAGCTATTTTAAACACACTGCGAGACACATTTTCAACATGGACCCCTATAAGCTTATGCCTGCTGTATTACACAGCCTGGGTTAAAGAAGTGCATAGAAAGCAAACCTACTCAGATTGCAGTTTTGACCTTTTGGGTCTCATATATATATATATATATATATATATATATATTTATAGGGGTCCATGTTGAAATGGACAGGAAGCAAAAAGTGACACACTTTGAGTGGTCATTTGCATGTCATTACCTAGAATCCCTGGCAAAGCATTGTATGCTAGGAGATAATGGGGAAAGGCAGGGTTGCAGACCTGTCTGAGAAAGGATGTGAACGTGCTCACAAGTGAGATTTTTATTTGCTGACTAATCATGCTCGCATATCCAAATTCCTGCTTGGTCGGTACTACGTGAGCTTGATAATGGACGGAAAGAACAGGTGTGAAAACCATTAATTCTCCCTTTTGAAATGAGGGCATGCAATCTTCCACCCAATGACCGTGTGCTGCCACGTACTAACTATGCAGAATTGGGAAGCTGATACAGTATATGGAAGAAAGTGATAGCATCTCTATATTTACTGTGGAATATTATACATATTGAGCTGTGACCCCATTTATGTATTAATTTTACAAAAATGATGAGGTGGAGAGGCGGTGACAAGGTATGGGAAACAGATTACTAGGTGGGATAAGCACATGTGGCTGCTGGACCTGTGTCCAGTAAGAGTCTGCTGGAGACAACGCGACTTACAGCAGCAAACCTGCTTTCCTTTATAAAAAAAAAAATGTTTTAATAGGTTTGAAGCAGGGGGTCTCTGGAGCTGAATGGCATTAGTTTAATCTCTGGGACCCCCTGTTTCCCGATATACTTACCTCCATAGGTAGCATCTCCGGCTGGGCTATGTGTGGAGAACATATTGGTGGCTGAAATGTCCTGCGTCACGCCAGTCAATAGGAAGCCGTGATGTAATCTCTGGCAGCTTGTTATTGGCTACCAGGACATTTAAACCTCTGGAGCTGCTACCAGCCCCCACTATGGATGTATCTTGGGGAACAGGGGGTCCCCAGAACTGAAATGACAGTAAACCCTGGTACAATCAGGTTGCCAGTAGTTTATATGGGGGTTTTCCCCTACGAGGAGCTGCATTTGAGTGACAGCGGGAGGTGGTGAAATCAGGCTTGGGCATGAACAATCATGAGCCAGACCTGGTGTCCTCCTCCTGGCGGTACTTAAGCGCAGGGCCGCCCTAATTCAGGAGTGCCTTCCCCCACTTGAGGAAGGCAGGTCACACATTGAAGAGGTTTATTATTGGGCCTTCTCCAGTCATCTTACCTCTGGGGGAGAATGAGTGTGGACCATACCTCTGCCTCTCCTAGGGAGGTGGGAAGAGCTGGGACTGCTACGGGTGCCCTTGGCCTTTAGTGAAGGTGCACAGACCATCCTTCAGCGATAGGTGTGAGACTGCATCGGGCAGAACTCTGCCTTGTTACTGTGCTGTACAGTGAAGACAATAAACCGTTCCTGTTGTTATACCTCCTGCCTGATGCGTGACCTTACAGGGGGAGAGGTAATCGTTCTACCGTGGGAGATCACCTTCAGTTCCTACGGCAGATAGAGGCGCTGCACTGCTAAAGAGATATGTAGGGTATAAACCACAGAAGCCTTGTATTGTGTCCCCATTACCATCAGCGGAGCCCTCCTGTTACCAGCAGGTATCATGCATCACACGTTTAGTAATGGCCAAATCTCCCACCGGGTGGGGGAAACACCATTACATAAATATGCTGCCAGTGTCGTCATTAGCCAAAGAAAAGTTTGGATCAACAAACAGTGTAACGTATATAATGTAACACAATGATATGTGTATTAGTCACATAAATACACATTATTTTTTATTTTATGTGTGAAATGAAAGTTTTGTCCTCTAAAGTTATCATTCATAAGAAAGCTCTATTTGGCCTAATTTGCGGCAGAAACATTATTAACTCTACTTCTTGAATGTTGGAGGAAAGAGGATTGTAATTTAAATAATATCACAATTGTTTTCAAAGGAAGCAAACCCGTTATCTGTTTTATTGTAAGGATCTGGGAGTGACGCCGCCCTCGGCGCTCTCCCGCCTTACCTCCATCCACAATCAGGGGTTCCACTCCCTGCAACACTCCGTTGGGACCCGCGTCTACCGCCAGCAGCACACCGCGCAAGCACGCATCTAACTGCCTATTACGGAAGGGGAGGGTCTCGCCTCCAGGTTGTGCCCACGCACAGAAGGCGTCGGAGCACGGCACGCACACGTGACGCATGCACAGTGCACGCAAGCTCCTCATCAACTGGCCTCGTCAGTGATTTAGCCAGCACCTGTCTCCTGCACCACTATGCCCAATCCCTGCTTGCACTGAGGACGCACCCCCGCTCCGCCTCTCCTCTCATTGGTGCCTCTCCCTCATATTCTCAGCTGTGCCACTGGCACATTGGCTGAGCATAATCATAGTTGCGTTGTGTTTACCTCTTCTCTGCCTCCACAGTCTTGCCTTGTCTTGCTGTTCCTTGCTCAGTGTACCGACCCGGCTTCGCTTTTGGACTCCGCTCTTCCGTACCCCTGACCCCGGCTATCCACACCTCTCCAACCCTGACCTCGGCACACGGACAACGACCATTCTCACTTCTCCAACCTAGGCTAATAGTACCTGCAATGATCCGTACCTCTCAAACCCAGACCCGTCTACCTCGACCAACCTACACTGCAGACTGCAGACGCACCCCCGTGGCTGTGGGTGGCGTTTCTATCCATTCCTACCTCAGTCCCGCGGTCCCGCCTTGTTTGTGGTGAGCATAGCGTGACAGTTATACAAATGTAGCTAATGTTATTGCAGCCCGTGGTGCGCTCCCGAGGGTGATATAGCCTGATAGCCCTGCCCCCTTCTCACACGCGGGTTGCAATAATGATGGCTAGTACGTCTCAACTAACCACCTCTATTCAAAAAAACGTAATATAAGATTTCACATTAAGCCTACATTTACACTTTATCCAGAACTAAATTCTTGTCTAATAATTCTTCCCGATATCTTAAAAGCAAGAGATAACAGGCAAATATTTTCTACTGTTTAGGTGAATGGCGCCAAATTACCAGACTCGCTCCCCTCTGGTTTTTGGAAGTTTGGATGAGTGGAGAGAGATATCCTTCTATCCCATCAACAATATATGTCATTTTACTAGTGGCAAAAATTCTGGGTAGTGATATGCAAATTGACAATCATTGGGAGTGTTATTTTTAGCTTCCTATCCATTTATACATGAATTCCCTAAAGCTTTTCTGCTGCTTTTACTAGTTAAGTACTAGGAACTACAAAATTAGAGGACTCACTGAAAATTAAGCGTTTTGTCCTTTTGGGCACATCAGTTTGAGATTGGTTGCTGATTCTGCATTGCGAAGCTGATAGTGATTGCTAACCAGACACAATTAGGTTATGGCCTGATGGGTGAAAAACTGACAAACACCATTGACTATACCGTACCCGGTTGAAGGAGCAGCTCAGTGATTGAAGACACTGACTGACAAACAATGACATTGAGTTTGAAATAGGGGAACCCAGTTTAAATTTCGGCCTCAGGCACCAAATCATCTAGGCAGGGATTGTCTATAAAAATCCTACCCACAATGGTGCTTACCGCGCCCTATATTGTAATTGTGAAGCGCTTTAAGTCCCATTTGGAGAAAAGCGCCATATTAAATGAAGTTATTATTATACAAAGTACAGTAAAGACAGAAAACCTATAAGTGTATCTGCCTGTCTTCCACAAGTCTCCCAAACCTGCTTCAATCACCCCTTTTTCACGTCATACAGTAAAATAGAGCCCGGGAGATTTCTTCCAACTCTGACCTATATAAGTTGACCCTGAGAGGAACAGGATAAGAAAAAATCCTTAATGACCTTGGGTCATTAGGTGTGTATCACTGGGTGTGTGACTCACACAAATGCAAAATGAGAAAGCACAATATTATTTTTATTTACACGTAGAAAGTTGTAAAAAGTCTCTGCGGCTTGTTGTATTGACCAGGGTGAAGTTTGGCACTAGAGATGGGGGAACTAGTCCAAATCAGTTTCCCAGAATTTCCAGATATTTTAGACCAAATCCGTCCACCCCACCAAAATCCGTGAGGGGCCCCATTCTGAAAGATCCAAGCCCCACCCCCCACCCCCAAAGGCAACTGCGACTTTTACTGTCCCCAGAGCCATAGCATTTCCTTTTCTTCACGCGGCTCCATGGACAGTGACTCGGGCTGCAGTACATCTGTACAAATGATAACACCTAATGGTAGTCAAATTATTGATATAGTATTACACTGGCGACACACTTTATTCGAGCTCGGCTAGTCCCACGAATTCGGGTATACCCGGGTGTATTGAGGTTTGTGACTGTTTTCTGCCCGAGTGCATTGAGTTATTTTCCAGGCAGGGATTGAAGCATTTTATTCCCGCTGGCTGCAATACTGCACAGTATATATATATATACTGCATTACAATTCATGAATTTATGCCATCTGGTAGACACGCGAAGCATTGCAGCCTATTAAATCCTAATCATTATCATTTAACAGATCAGCCGCCCGTCAGCCAGGCATGAACCTAGGCTGGGAAGGCAAACGCAACGGGGCTTGTCAGAGGTGAGGAGCGGCGCATTCCAGGTATCTGCCAGGTACATACTGGGTATTTGCTCGAATAAAGTGTGTCGGTGCAGTACACCAGTTACTTTGTACAGACATTTACACCATTCACATTATTTACAAATGATATCATATTTCTACTTTACCGTTAAACGGGATTAATGTATACAATGTGTCTCTATCCCCAGTACGTTGGCGTGGCTGTTCCTTTTGAAGTGAAACTTCTTTGCTGGCGCCTACAGGGTTTTCATGGGAAAAAATCCTTGCGTTGTAATGAAAACATCACTCACTCACACATGCGCACAAAAACACAGGTCTAGGCCTTCGGTGCGCATGGCACGCATGCGCGGTGGCCTGCGCTCGGTGCGTGCGCGTGCATGCCCAGAGGCCTCCTACTCTCGGCGTGCATGCACAGGTGCCTCCTGTGCTTGGCTCACATGGCGCGCATGCACAGAGGCCTCCTGCACTCAGGCACTGGCGCACCAGCAGCAGGACACCTACACACCCACAGAGACACACACACTGACTGACACACTGACAAACACACACACTGACACACAAACACACATTGTCTGACACACTGACACACACACACACACACACACACACACACAAGGAATTCACAGTTATTATAAATATAGAAGTGCAAATAGCTAAAAAAAAACGTGTTCTAAGTCAAACTTCTTTGCGTTTTGGCACTGAAATTGTGTTTTGATTTTTAATTAAAAACATCACCATTACAAATACAATTTCTGTGACAAAACAGTGACAAAAGACAAAGAAGTTTCACTTAAAATGTGCGTGATCGGCACATACTCTTTTTTTTCTATAAATTACGACCTTGTTCTTAATCGCAAAATAGCTCTCCCACTACAAAACAATACTAATTATTCTAATAGAACCAGCCAACACTCACTCAAGGAAACATTCACATGGAATAATGAACACATATTTCATTTTCAACTGTAAAGCCTCAGGGCTCTTTAAAAATGGAGTTGGCAACGTTTCTATACAGTTATCTTGTCTATTTTTTTTTACCTCTTTCATGTGGTAGAGTTAAATTAAGTGTGAGGTTTGCACCTGGACAGCTACAAATTTTTAAAAGGCTGTAATAGGTTTGTGGTTGGAAGATAAGTACCAAAGAAATGCATCACTTGGCACGAGCTTCTTTTAAACAAGAGTACATTGTGAGCATCTCTGGTCAAACCCTCGGAATGATGAGGGCTGTTGATAAAGACTGGTTTCTGCTGTTTACATAGTACCGAAAGCATCCGTTTGGTTAGCACACTGAAATACTGACAAATATGAGCAGTTATTTGGCCCTTTTTACAGTACATTTAAAGTAGCAGTCCTGTGTTTTATAGTGTGATTAACGATTTGGTAGATACAGTATTAACCCATATTACCAAAGGGCGCTATTCCCTAAGACACTCTTCAGTGCCAGAAGACACCTTACGTTACTTTGCAAAATGCTATTACTATACTATATGGTTGTTCATACATACTGTGTGCTCATTTGTATGCCATTTCCCAGAATCCCTTGCTGCAGTGGAAGCACTGTATGCTGGGTGATAATGGTGAAAGGCGGGGTTGCAGACCTGTCTAAGACATGCAAATGAGCATACAGTAATATTTCCATTTGCTATATGCTGTATGATGGAGGGTTTTGTGTCACTTTTTTTTACCCACCATAACTTAACTAATGTGTGGTTGTTCATACAGATATAGCAGATGATGTTACACCATTAACACAGGTTAATGCACAAAATAACACATTAACCAACACTTGTGTTATCTCCTTAACCATTGTTTTCAATGGCACTATTGATAAATAACGCACCAGCGTAAATGGGACACATTGTGTTAACGGTTGCGTGAATGTTGCAATAACACCTGCTCTATCTTTGACTCTACATACTGTACCTTCAGTCTTGCATCCAACACAAGGGTCAATATTTAGTAACATTCGGCTGTGCAAAATATTAGCGCCTAAAAGAAAAAAAGGACAATAATTACCAAAATATCACCAGTTTAAGTTAATGACTACATTTGATGCAATCATATATTATTATGCAATTATTTATCGCAGATAAACAGAATGATCTGATATGCATAAAATTCCCACTTTAACAGTGAATAAATCTTACTGTTAAGATGTAAGCTCCTTGTGACCTTTATCTCCCTGTGCCTCAGGCACCAAAAACACAGATTGTAAGCTCCACGGGGCAGGGACCTGTGTCTGCAAAGTGTCTCTGTACATCGCTGCGCACAACTAGTAGCGCTATACAAGAACATGCTATTATTGTTATTATTATTACTAACAAAGTGCATAACACAAAGTATTTATTTTTTCTGCTTTCTATCCATTGAACACATTTTTTGAATTCACATTTACAGTGCAGTATATAGCGGACATTAAAGAAGCAATTCATGCACTTTTTTTAATGACTGTATTTTAATATAGGATTGAAGCAAGGGGTCCCTGGGGCTGAACCCCTTTAATTTCAGCTCTGTTGACCCCCTGCTTCCCAAGATACAGACATTCAAAGGGGGTGCCGGTATCTCAGCAAAGTTTAAAGCTCCGGCATCACATGGGCCAATAGGAAGCTGAACCTGTTAACATCACGGCTTAATGTGAACCCTGATAGCGGAGTGGTTACTGACACCCCTTATGGAGGTAAGTATTTCCTGAAGCAGGAGGTCCCCAGAGCTGAAATTAATGGGGTTCAGCTCTGCAGACTCCTTGCTTCAATCCCATGTTAAAAAAAAATTGGGGATTGCCTCTTTAATGAAGTGAATTTGGGATGAGTGTGATTAATGCTACTCTATGTCACTGATGAAGAATCTACCAGTTTGCATAGTTTCTCAGTGATGATGGCTTTCAAACCAATTTCCTGATTAGGTGATCTGTTAAGTGTTGTATGTGGTGTCATGTGAAATGATCCATGCTGGACTATTTATCTGCATCCACACACTGTTACAGAGAAAGCACTGAATCAGTATCCCAGCTGAGCTGGGAAAGTGATTTTCCCAAGCTCCTCATCATTGTGAACAAAGGAAGAAGATCTGCAGCAGAAGCTACATGACAAATGACCCCAAAGTAATAGATTCAACAAATGGTAAAAATTAGCAGCAACAAAAACGATCTAACTCATTAGCCCTTTCCTCTGCGCACACAACCATAGCCGAGACAAACACCAACAAAGATTGTCCAGAAGCCCTTCATTGACTAGGAAGATAGGTTAAAGCACCCATGCCACACATGGTCTGTAAATGATATTTCCTTAATTAGTTCAACGGGGTCATGTTTTCTTACATTGACTGCTTTTATGTTTGATGTATTTTCCCACACAGTTAAGGAAACAAGTTGGATGCTGGACCACAGGCCTAAAGAAACATACTGTAATAAGCCCTGCACTGCACATTTACAGAGGCCAACCAAGCCCGCAGATACATAACTATCAATACAAACCACATTCATAACCACTCTCCTGTGAAAGCAAAACAAGTTCTTACCCACACACCACACGAGAAAGTAGTTAAAAGCCAGAACATTAGAGATGTTGTTTTTATTTTCTACATCATTGTGAAAACCTCCATTATGTTTAGGGGATTTAAAAATGGCTGCCATAGCCATTTGCTAAACAATGTGTTAGAACTTATGCTTGATCACTGTAATACCTCCTGTATTCTTTTATCTCCTAACAAAACAGTTTGCTTACATTAGATAAAAAATCCAATTTACATGGCACCAGCTTCCACCCCGACTCCCTCAAACAAATGCTCCCCTTCTCACAGAAAATAAGAGCGAGTAGGATCATTGATCGACCAAAACAGCTTGAAAACACAGTAACAGATATAAAAGAAAGATTTATCTCAAGAGGTCATAAGCATACTGTAAGGATGTCACGCAGGACTTCGAAAGAGAGCATTTACCAGATATCCCTAGGGACAAGTCAGATGTTATGACTTTTGTTAGCAAGTTTACTACGGCTAGCAAATTCGTCAAACAAGCCATTAGGAGACATTGGAAGGTGCTACAGACAGACGTTGCCTTAAATCCCATTTGCAATAAATATCCTAGATTTGCTTACCAGAGAGGAGCCAATCTTAAGGACATTTTAATTAAAGAAAATAGAAGTGAGCATTATGTTCAACCACATTTTATGAGTGAACCAAGGCCGGGTTGCTACAGATGCCGTAGTTGCTCAGTCTGTAACAGCTTGACTACAGGTAGTGAATTTGTACACCCTAGAAGTGTCAAAAAATACAGAATACGTAACAGAATCACCTGCACTACTACCCATGTCGTTTATACAATCAAATGTCCATGTGGACTGATTTACGTCGGGAAAACGAATAGAATGCTCAAGACGAGATACATTCAGCACAAAAGTAGAATTAAGAACAAGTCGAATGATACTGTACTGATTACTCACTATATGGAGCATCAACACAGTAAGAGAAGTGATGAAGTATAGGCGGTCACTGCGTAATGGAACTCAGCCAAAAATAAAATAAAATCAGCTTTATTAAATGATAGTGCTGTACATCACAGAAAGAACCTCTTATGCATTTCGTCCTGTCGTGGGACTTTATCAAAGAGTACCTCATCACTGAGAGTTATGGGCATTGAGCACATTAGAACAGGTAACACAGGTCAGGATAGAGACACTTTACTATTACAACGTGAAACCTTCTGGACATTCATGTTGGATACAGTGCACCCTAAGGGGTTAAATGATTATATCTCATTTGGTTGTTATTTGTCTAAAAGATGACCTGTTGGCTGAAGTGGTGGTTGTTGCTGCCATGTGATCTCATATACCTCTGAAATAAATTAATAATATGTAAAAAAAAAGCATATTTATATATAAAGAAAGTTATTTGCTCAAATATTCCATTTTAATTTTTTATTGCACATGGGAGAAATCATTAGCACGAAACAACATGTTCCTGACATCTTTATCTTTCTTTCCATCAAGGCTGTTCAAAGTCTGTACTTTATGTTTTTCTCAATGAAAGAATTGGACTACTACTGACTTAATCCCCACCCACTAAAGAATAAGATGACAACGGATTCAGAAGGATGTTAGCCCCTGCGGTGGGCGGACTCGGGAGGAGTGACGAGCAAGTGAAGAAACTTCAAAGAAATGAAGCAGTGACATAATCTCGCGAGATTTCGGCCGAAGGACCAACCAAGTGAGGAGGATCGACGCTGTAACGCAGAAAGGATTGCATGGAACGCACGAGGACGTTTGCGCGTGACGCACTTCCGGAATCAACATGGATCTGCAGCAGCAGTGGGGATTCTAAGGCACGTTCTATAGTGCCATGCGTGCGCAACGCCGTGCGCACGCGCGGAATTTTAGTTGGCTGACATGATTCAGCCCTTTTACAAAAGGGCCGCGCGCGCACGGCAGGGAGAGGGGAGCCGACAGACAGCGGCGAAGACGGGGAGAATCATCTTTTCGCACCCCTACCGGTGTTCAAATGTATGTGTGTGTGTATGTATGTATGTATGCGTGGATGTGTGTTTGTATGTGTGTGTGTGTGTGTGTGTGTGTGTGTGTGTGTGTGTGTGTATGTATGTGTCAATGATTGCAGAACTAAAAAAATATATATATTTATTAAACTTTTTTTTTCTTTAAAAAAAATCTTATTTAGGACTTCCTTTCACTCACACAACCCATGCACACACATATATTCACACATACACACACATACACATTACCTGCAGCTCCCGGCTCTATAAACAGGAAAAGCATGCGGCACGTGCACATGTGTTCGCATAGGCACGCGCGGCCGCACGCAGTATATAACAGCCTTAAGGAAAGTAGCGAGATCAAGTCACAGCCAATCGGAAGCCTAAAGATAAGACTGCCAATTGGAACTATATGTGTTGATTGCTTTTTGTTCAGCTGTTTGGGGTTTATCACTTTATTATTGATTGTGGGGGGTGTGTATATATCCTGTTTCTTGTCTTTGGCATCATGCCTTTTCACTTGAAAAAGTCCTACTAAGGTCGAAACGGTCGCTATGTATGGCGCAATAAATTTGATACTGTTGCAAATCCGTGGAGCGCTGGATCTTTCCTTTTCACAATGTGTGTTTAACAACAGTTTGCACAAGCAAAGCCCCTTATTTCCCCTCTCTTTCTTTTACAGTCTAATAAATAGGGGGCGTGATAAGGTTAGGGGAAATGTTTGGCTCATCCGAACTGCCGGAAGCCTGGAAGGAGCGATTATGAATGCAACTGGAAAAAAGACGAGCCGTGTTCTCTACCAGTGAGATGGATGTGGGGTGTAGTCGCAATGCCCAACACACCATTCGTATGACGGATGAGAGACCTTTCTGTGAACGTTCCCGTTGGCTCTCTCCCCGGGACATAGAGGATGTGAGGGCGGTTATCAACGAAATGGAATCAGCCGGGATTGTTATGGAGTCACAAAGCCCTTACGCCTCCCCCATAGTAGTCATGAGGAAGAAGAATGGGACCGTGAGACTATGTGTAGATTACCGGACGCTGAACAATCGGATGGTACCAGACCAGTATAACCTTCCCCGAATAGAAGAAATCCTAGATACTTTACACAGGAGTCAGTGGTTCAGTGTATTGGACCTTCGGTCCGGGTACTACCAAGTCCCCATGAGCTCTAAAGATCAAGAGAAAACAGCATTCGTCTGCCCGCTAGGATTTTACCAATTCACCCGTATGCCCCAAGGCATATGCGGGGCACCTGCCATCTTCCAGCGGCTAATGGAGAAGACTCTAGGGGACTTGAACCCCCAAGAATGACTGGTGTACTTAGATGACATCATCGTCTTCGGGAAAACCCTGGAAGAGCACGAGTCTCGGCACTTGAAAGTGCTGGATAGACTATATCAGGAAGGCCTCAAACTCTCCGTGGATAAATGCCGGTTCTGCCGTACCTCCGTAACGTACGTAGGACATATTGTGTCCGGTGCGGGAATTGCCACTGACCCCGCCAAAATAGAAGCTGTTGTCAACTGGCCCCGCCCTGAGAATGTGGGAGAGTTGCGTTCGTTCTTGTTTTTTTTTGGCTACTATCGCTGATTTGTGGAAGGGTACTCCAGTAGGGCCAAAGCCCTCAATAGCCTGCTAAAAATTTATCCGGTAGACGCAGGCCAGAAGGCCAACCCGGCTAGGCAGCCTTTCTGGGACAAGTGGACGCCTGAGTGCGAACAAGCCTTTAAGGACTTAAAACAGAGTCTGACGGCGGCTCCTGTACTAGCCTACGCCAATCCCGAACAGCCCTATATACTACATGTGGACGCTAGTCTGAGTGGCCTAGGGGCCGTGTTACATCAAAAATACCCTGAGGGGTTACGGCCTGTTGCATATATCAGCCGCAGTCTCACTGCCAGTGAGCAGAATTATCCGGTGCACAAACTCAAGTTCCTAGCCCTTAAGTGGGCCATTGTAGACAAACTTCGGGACTATCTGTATGGGGTGTCGTTCGAGGTACGGACCGACAATAATCCGCTCACCTACATCATGACCTCCGCCAAACTCGATGCGGCCGGACATCGCTGGCTAGCTGCTCTCTATAATTACAATTTCACCCTGAAATACAAACCAGGCCCCTTGAACATTGGAACGGACGCCCTGTCTAGGCGACCGGGGTTGGACACTACTCCTGACGAAGATCAGTGGGAAGAAATCCCAGGGCCAGGAATGAGAGCTCTCTGTTGCACCGCCGCCATCATAAATAATCAAGTAGCATTTTCGGAACTAAGAGTAGCCGACTCCTTAGGGTGTGCCTCCAACGCTATACCCAAAGCCTATTGCGACCCTAGTGGAATGCATGTCACTCCCGACAAGATTATCGCCTGGAAGGATATGGTACGATATCAAGAACATAACCCGGTCGCACGGGGCCATTCGTTATGCCATCCGACACAATCGCAGGGCTCTCCTTCGCCAGATGCCGGGGGATGTGGGGGGTATACTGATGCGAGAAGCTGACAAATTCGAGATCCAAGAAAATCTATTATACCGAGTTGTAGAGTATCATAATCACCCGAATCGACGACAACTAGTGTTGCCAAAATGACTACAGTATCTGGTATTGAAAGCTCTCCATGACGAACATGGTCACTTGGGGGTAGATAAAACTTTTGGACTTGTGATAGATTTTTCTGGCCCAAAATGCGAGAAGCCGTGGAGCATCACTGTCGTAAGTGTGTGCGGTGCATCCAGCGCAAGACTTTACCCACTAGAGCTGCCCCAATGGGCCACCTGAAGAGTACGGGCCCCATGGACTTAGTCTGCATGGACTTCTTGTGTATCGAAACTGATAGTCATGGCATAGGAAATGTGCTGGTCATCACCGATCATTACACCCGCTATGCTCAGGCCTTCCCGACCAAAGACCAAAAAGCCATTACGGTGGCTAAGGTACTCTGGGAAAAGTACTTCATGCACTATGGGCTTCCCCAATGCCTACACTCTGACCAAGGACGGGACTTCGAGAGCAAACTAATAAAAGAATTGCTGAACCTCCTCCACATCAAAAAGTCCCGTACTACGCCTTACCACCCTGAAGGAGATGCATTGCCTGAACGGTTCAACCGTACTCTACTAGACATGTTGAGCATGTTAACCGGAGTAGAAAAGACTAACTGGAGTGGTCATGTGGAAACCCTTGTCCATGCTTACAACTGTACCAGACACGAATATACTGGGTTCTCGCCATATTTCCTCATGTTCGGCCGTGAAGCTAGATTACCTGTAGACATCCAGTTGAGAGTCTCCACGGATGGGGTACCCAATACTACCCATTTCCGCTATGTACAGAGATTACAAGAGAATCTACAGCGGGCATATGTACAAGCAGAGAAATCCGCTGAAAAATTAAATGCCAGAAATAAAAGACGATATGATCATAAGGTGAAACACAAAGACATTAAACCTGGTGATGCCGTACTTCTCCGTAACCTGGGAGTACAAGGGAAGCATAAATTGGCCGACAGATGGCGGGAGGGGGTGTACGAGGTGGCCTCCCAATTGCCCGGCCTTCCAGTCTACCGTATCAAAGACTCGGAGGGCCGGGTGAAAACTTGGCATCGTAATCATCTGCTCCCTATTCCCCAAATAGAGGAAGGAGATTTAGAGTGGAGAAATGTCGTCAGAAAAGAGATCTGAGGATGTTGATATTCTGGAAGATTCACCACCTCTCCAATTAAGGGGGACATGTTCAATACCTTTAATGGTTATATCCTTTGGATTAGAGGCGTGAAAGAGATTAAAATGTTTTGGAACACTGTGTGTGTCCAACTTCCGTCTTATGTTTCCTATATGCTCCAGTGCTCTAACTTTCAAGGCACGGGTAGTTTATCCTACATATTGAAACCCGCAAGGGCACTCTAATAAATAAATAACAAAATTCGAATTGCAATTAATAAAATGTTTTATTTTGAATTCCTCATTTGTAATATTGGATTTAAAAGTATCTTTTACCCCTTTACAACAAAAGTCACAGATTTGACACTTGCCACATGTGAAAAAACTTTTAGGGAGTTTTAACCAGTTACTATCTTTTGTGTCCTCTCTTTTACTTTTCAGGACACTAGGCGCCAATTTCTGCTTTAGATTCCTTGCTTTAGTAAAAACAACGTTAGGCTTAGCTGGTATTATACTTCCCAAAATAGGGTCATTCTGCAGAATGTGCCAATGTTTATTTAGAGCATGTTTCATTTTATTTGCTTCTCTATTGTATTGGGTCATAAAACTGGTTGTAAAGTCTATCTTATTTTTCTCTTTGTTATTAATAGGGGGTTTTATTACAAGTTTGTTTCTAACATGACAATTTTTGACTTAGCTTCTGTGATACTCCTTGGACTATACTTCTTCTCAATAAATGTATTCTTTAGTACTTCTGATTGTTCCTCATATATTTCATTTTTGCTACAATTTCTTTTTCTCCTCATAAATTGACCTTGGGGAACATTAGAAATCCACCTTGGGTGATGGCAACTACTATGTAATATATAGTTATTGCCATTTACCGATTTAAAAAATGTTTTGGTTAAAATGGTATTTTCCTCAATATAAATCTCAAGGTCTAAAAATTCCACTTTGGTCTTACTAAAATTAGATAAAAATTTAAAATTAAAATTATTTGTGTTAATATATTCTAAAAATTGTTTTAATAAAATTTCGTCGCCATTCCAAATAAAAAACACAACGTCGATATATCTTTTCCAGAGGACCTGATTTGCACCAAATTCATGCGAAGACCAAATATGGTCTAGTTCCCATATGGTCATAAATAAATTCACATAAATTCGCATAACTTGCGTTTGATAGGAACCAGGGCTACATATATATATATATCACTTATTAAAAGTTAAATTTTATACACACATAGTGGTGTGCAGCTAAGTGAATTCTTTGAGGGACACAATCACTGTGTGTTCCCTCTTCCGTTTTCTGATTCACTTTATCAGTTCACAGTTTGCACCCACTATATAATTACTTAATTTATTCATTTATTTATCTCACTCAATTAGTATGGTTTTGTGATCACTCCCTACCCCTATCCCTTTTCTTTCAAGTATATCTTTTCCAGAGGACCTGATTTGCACCAAATTCATGCGAAGACCAAATATGGTCTAGTTCCCATATGGTCATAAATAAATTCGCATAACTTGCGTTTGATAGGAACCAGGGCTATATATATATATATATATATATATATATATATATATATATATATATATATATATAAAAAATGGAGATTCCTTACCAGGCAGACCAGGAGTCCAAGACCACGCAGCAAGAAACGAGACAGCACTCAGAGTAGATATCAAATAAAGATGTATTGAAAAAAGGCACATACAACCGACGTTTCGGTCCTTAAACAGGACCTTTCTCAAGGGAGTGCTCACCCCTAAGTGACAAAAACCACCATTATATACACACATCCACACCATATACAGACAGTGATAGGCTAGCAGCCTGCCCCTCCTCTCTGGATCAGCTGAAAACAACTATGCCAAAAATGAACTAAATGACGTCATTGCTATGCAACCTACAAGACACGGAGCGTCTGTATGGGGGAACCCTCAAAGCAGAGACCAATGCGCATGCGTATGTGTAAGGTGTCAGGCGTGAGAGAGTGTGTGTAGCCCTACACGCCGAGATAAAGCGTCTAGTATCGTCATAGCGATACCACGAAGGGGAGGATCATTGAGTATGTGTGCGCTAATGTACCAAAGCGCGGAGCGCGAGACCATTGCGCATGCGTGCAGGGGCCGAAACTAAGCGTCTAGTGTTGCCATGGCGATTCAATACAGGGGTAGTCATTGCGCATGTGTGCGCTGACAGTCTGAAGCACGGAGCGCAAGAGAGAGCCCATTGCGCATGCGTGCAGGGACAGAAGAGCACATAAAAGCCAGAGTAACTAAGCAGCCTGAACGCACAGCCAGAGGGAAAGCGGAATACATGAGTATGCATCAGATGAAACCAGAACTAGTGCATCCTGAGGGGGTGCAATACAGTGTAAACACCAAAGTGCTATATAAAAAAAAAGCAATATATAAAAACCATGAGTGTGTAGGCAAGAAGGGAAAGGGAAAGAGGGGTTGAGAGGCAGCATACAGTGGGACAAAAACAAAGGGAAGTACAAAAGGATAATGGGAAAGGGGAAGGTAGGAAATGAGGAAAAGAACCAGACAAATCAAGAAAAAAGAGAAAAGAGGGGAAATAATAATAATCAATAAAGACCAATGGGTATACTGAGGGCCATGTCAAGGACAATGACAGAAGTATACAAGGGAGGCAAAAAAGGAACCAATGACAAAAATGTAAGATAAACTGTTAAGGTTGAAATAATTAAATAAAGCATCCAAGTCTAAAGTCCTCATTCAAGCCATAAGGTGACAATGTCCTCAGATCGTGAATGGCTTTAGCCTCCAACTGTAGCAGCAGTCTGTCACGATCCCGACCACGGGTTGATAGATTCGCTTGTATAATCGGCATACATTTCAGCGACGAAAGGCCTTGACGATGTTGTTTCCCTTTCCCTTCTTGCCTACACACTCATGGTTTTTATATATTGCTTTTTTTTTGCCGCTGTCTTCCGCTTTCCCTCTGGCTGTGCGTTCAGGCTGCTTAGTTACTCTGGCTTTTATGTGCTCTTCTGTCCCTGCACGCATGCGCAATGGGCTCTCTCTTGCGCTCCGTGCTTCAGACTGTCAGCGCACACATATTCAATGATCCTCCCCTTCGTGGTATCGCTATGACGACACTAGACGCTTTATCTCGGCGTGTTGGGCTACACACACTCTCTCACGCCTGACACCTTACACATACGCATGCGCATTGGTCTCTGCTTTGAGGGTTCCCCCATACAGACGCTCCGTGTCTTGTAGGTTGCATAGCAATGACGTCATTTAGTTCATTTTTGGCATAGTTATTTTCAGCTGATCCAGAGAGGAGGGGCAGGCTGCTAGCCTATCACTGTCTGTATATGCTGTGGATGTGGGTATATAATGGTGGTTTTTGTCACTTAGGGGTGAGCACTCCCTTGAGAAAGGTCCTGTTTAAGGACCGAAACGTCGGTTGTATGTGCCTTTTTTCAATACATCTTTATTTGATATCTACTCTGAGTGCTGTCTCGTTTCTTGCTGCGTGGTCTTGGACTCCTGGTCTGCCTGGTAAGGAATCTCCATTTTTATTCATTATTATATGGGACAAGCACCGGTTTTCAACCTTTATTGCGAGTGACATCTGCCTTTGTGTATATATATATATATATATACACACACACACATGCCGAGTGGAGTACAGCAGCGCACACGAAAACGACCCCATGATTTGTTCGAATAACGGGCGCTGCATTTGTACACATTGTGTGTGTTCATTTTTAAGTGCTAACTTTATATATAAAAAATTGTTTATACCATCTGCGCTATCGTTCTCTTTTTTCTACTTTTCCTTAGAACGGTTCCTCTTCTACCAGACTACCAGTGCACATCATTTGCCACAATTTGAGAATTTACTTTATTATTGGGGGACATGTGCTTATAACTCCTATCACCTGACCACATTTCTAGCGACTTGAAAGGACATATTGCACTATATTTTGTCAATTTTCTGCTGGATGGAAGTAACAGCAAGTTTAGGTTTTATGTTAAGTCCTTGCGTTAACGTTAACGGACTTTAGCAGTTATGCAATGTCATCTCAATATAGTTAATGAATTGCTCTTTAAGGGAGAAAACATTACTTAACATTATTAATGATTAGCCTATGAAGATATGTAGTACTGTAAGTACCATGATGTTAAGTTAGGTTAATTTCACGTTAAATCTGGACCTAAGAGAGTAAGTTAATAAATTGTTAATAATACATGTACATAGCAACGCTTATCCACACAATCAGTTAGAATTTTATAATGTACCAATTACAGTCGGTATCTATTTCACAGACTGTGACAAGATGAAAGGTTGAGGTAATCATATTGTATTAAAGTCTATGAACCCTCTTATTGGTTACATATTAGCAAAGCTTCTCTAGTTAGTTCCATGTTACTGTGTTTTCACAAATGTTCCCTTTTTAATGAAGGTAAACGATCCAGAATGAAACATATAATGGAGGTATTTTACTGCTGCGGTGAAGAGCCCTGTTTAGATATAACAGGAGGAAATGTTTAACAAGGCTATTTAGGGATGTAGTCTTCAATCATAACATTAGGACTCAGTTTGTGATCCATATAATTAATTGACCCAACTAGACAACTGAACTGTAAATTTAAATGTTCTTCCTATTAGTGGCATGTACAGGCTTTTTCCAGGGTACAACAGGGCCTATGCATTAAGGCAAAAGCAATGCAATATATTAAATTTAAAAAATGTTTTTATTTCAAATGGGATTTTTTGTTTAATACATAAGGTGGAAAAAAATTTACCCCACGACTGCACACATTTTGCATTGATCCACATTCCCCAATTTGTTGATCGGAGGGCTATTGTTTAAAAAAATATGTTTTGTTTTCCCACTGGTACAGTAAGTTTGTACAAGCTTTTCCTGTATTTTGATTGCAAGTAAACAAAGCAAATCCGGGCACTCTGGTAGCTTCTTGCACATGTCCAGTATGTTAATACTAGTTTCGTGTTTGGGTCATAGTTGCTATTACAGTACAGACGAGTATTCTAAAGCTTGCCTTAAGCTAGCCCGGTTACATTCTGGGTATGTGCTGGGTGTAACCTGGCTAGTTTAAGGCAAGTTTAAGGCATTTCTGCATTGACTAATGACCCATAGGATTAACACAGGAGGGGTCCCTGGCAGTCCCGCTGTTAATCTGATGGGCCATTAATCAATGCAGAAATGCTGGGTCTAGTTAAAGGCAAGTTTAAGGCATGTATCCAGCGTTTACCTGGGTCTTTTTGCCTATTGCCACTGGTTTGTTAGAATAACCGTGGGCACTACAGTATGTACTATTGAATGTTTAATGCAGCTTCATAATGCAGGTTATATACCATTTCAAGTGTGATGTGGCAGTAAAGCCATAGTCCTACTTTTGACACCCTGTCAAAATAGAGACTCAGCCATACACAACATTAACACCTTGTATTGTACTTATGAATTTGGCCCAGTCTATGAGGTGACCAACCTTTGACACCTTAACAGAATAAACATCAGCTGTACTGTATATAAAGTCCTACAGGAATTGGATTGTCATACAAACAGATGGAAAGGGCTGATATAGATTAGAACTCTTCTGCTGCATTGCACTTCTCCGTATTTTGCTACATCTCCATCTTTTTCTACCAATGCATGAACCTTCATAGTGCTGTACTAGTTACATTACTAAGGACCCTAATAAGGCATAGGATACTTGCCAATAATACCAGATGACCCGTATCCCCTAAAATCAATCATGCAAACAATAAAGTGGAGAAAGAAAACCCAGTGGAAGCAACAAAAACTCCAATGGGCAAGACTCTAGGACCAATCTGGAAGAAGAATCAAGTAAGAACCATAGTGATTGAGCTTACCGGCACAGCTGATTCAGCACCATCACACGTAGCTCATCCCACCTCAGACCCATCGCAACCCCACTCCAGACCCAGCTCATCCCTTCTTGCTCCCATCCAAGGACCAAACTCCAGTCTAAGTTTAACTGGTGCCCTTTCTCGGATAGTATGGCATTGTCAAGTGTTTTTTTGTTTTTACAGTTTTGATGCCGGTATAGCTTGCACACCTATGGCCAGACCTGCCACTGATCATGCTCAGGTGAGCAGGATCAGAGATTGACTTTAATGGCAATTTTTTTACCTGGTACTAGAGAGGATGGACCATATTGCAAGGCGCATGGATGGTCTCTATTCACTTTTGGATAGACTGCTGCCAGAGAGATCACGACACCTGGAGGAAGTCTCTTCTTCCTCCCATGTGCCTTCAACCAATACCCAGATGCTGGGAAGCTCGTACATTCCATCCTGCTCATTCAGCGACAATGGAATTGTGCCTATGTCCCCCCATACTACTGAGTCTGAGTGACCTGCAAAAAAGTGGAATCCTGGAGTAGATACCTGTGGCTGTTTGCCAAAGCCCAACTGCAGAAATGGAACCACGGAAGCATAAATGCACCTGAATCCCAGACAGTGGTGATCCAGTAGCTGACATCCCTCTTTCCATAACAGGAAATCCCATCCCATGGGGGAAAAGTTAGGTGGTGTACTGCATACAAAAATTATGATGACGGAGGCTGGATCGCTCAAAAATAGAAACACTGTTTATTGGATGTTCCACAGCATAGTAACAGCAAACAAGAAGACCTTAAGAGGAACCTCTGACGCGTTTCGCACATGCGTGCGCTTTGTCAAAGAGTATGGTTTCTCTAATTATACAGAGATATATAGGGATCAAGACTCCGAAGTTCCCCATGTGTGGAATACAACGAGTAAGGCATCAGGGAGCGAGTGGCGGCCCTCCGGTCAGGACCCACATAGCATGTATATTTGTCTGTACAGAAATTTAAAATAACAAATACATACACCTGTGAGATGACATTAGCCCTCGTAAACCATTGTGTAGTCAGTATAATAATAATAATAATAGTTTGTTTTTGTATAGCGCTGCGAGTTTTAATTAGCGCTTTACAGAGACATTTTTGCAGACACAGTCCCTGCTCTGTAGAGCTTACGATCTATTTTTTTGGTGTCTGAAGCACAGGGAGATAAAGTAACTTGCCCAAGGTCACAAGGAGATGACACCGGGAAGCTGCAGGTTCCCCTGCTTCAAACTCAGTGCCAGGCAGTGTCTTTACTCACTGAGCCGCTCCTTCTCTTGCAAGGAACCACTTGAGTCAAAACCAGCAAATAAGGTTGTATATATTTAATGTTAATCTCACTTTTGACCTCAAGTATGAATATGACAGGCATAAAAATGTAATTAAAAAACTAATTTTAAAAACAAAAATTGTTATGTGTTTTATAACCAAATTAACAAATGCTGTGACAATATCAGAGATTCGGGATAATAATACTAATGATGATGATAATAATAATAATAATAATAATAATATACCTGGAAGGAAGTATATATAATACAATACATTGATAGGTTGTGCATTCGGAATTGGAACTAGAAGAACTGGATGAACATTCATCTCCTAGATGACTACAGTATATATATTTGTACATATATACAGTAGATGGGTTTGAGAACAATCCCTCCAGATGAACCTTCAGTCAACCCATTGTAATTGTATGTAATATTTGCTAATAGAGTGTATATTCTATGAGAAGGGAAAACATATATAGTTCTCAATTTGAGAAATCTGAAGGGGACATGAATAACAAAGTGTAAATACTAATATGGATAATTATCCTTTACACAAGTTGTACCTAGGTCTCATGTAAGGAAATGTTTAAATTCCCAATCAATATTTATACCAGCTGGGGTTAATGTGTCCAAGGTAAATATCCAGAACATCTCACTTTAGTTAAGGATGCTCTGGTGGTTACCCTAACTGATTGGAAGTGGGATATGCTCAATTCCACTGAAGGAAAAGGTGTTTACAGTATATCACCAAGGTGGCATCCAGAAAAATGTCTGGATACTGGAAATCTTAGGTCCTTGTTGGACCTCAAAGGTTCCATTATCCGTGTTTTTAATGGTCTGATCATACTGCCTATGTAGTTTTTGCCACAGCTACATCTCAGTAATGTACATAACAAAATTTGTGCTACACGTGATACGAGTTTTGATTTTATATC
Source organism: Ascaphus truei (assembly GCF_040206685.1). Lineage (NCBI taxonomy): Eukaryota > Metazoa > Chordata > Amphibia > Anura > Ascaphidae > Ascaphus > Ascaphus truei. Next base: position 233,242,780 of record NC_134486.1, on the reverse strand, counting down.
TATTTATTTGGTCTGGCATGAGTACATATGCTACAGGATCCACATTTGTGGAAGTCTATGGTGGGTACAAAACCTCTAGTTTGTTGTATAGGAGAACTAAATAAGCTCAGTAATAAATGTGTGGAGAGAGTTCCTGATGGCTTAATGATGTTGTTCCACACCATGGTGGATGGGTTTTGACGTGGCACCAGGGGCAGAACTTCTGGGTCTTGATCCCTATATATCTCTGTATTATTAAAGGAACCATACCTTTGACAAAGCGCATGCATGCACGAAAAGCGTTGGAGGTTCCTCTAAAGGTCTTCTTGTTTGCTGTTACTATGTTGCGGAACATCCAATAAACAGTGTTTCTATTTTTGAGTCATCCAGCCCCCGTCATCATCATTTTTGTACGCAGTGCACTGCCTAACTTTTCTCCCACGGGATGCGATTTACTGTATTACTTCTAGGTTGAGAGCACGCGGATTTCGGGCTTCCATCAACGAGGTCGTGAGTACCCTTTCATAAGGACATTTAAGAACTGCTATTAGCCTAGCTCCGGGGTGGAGTTACCTCCAGTGAGTGAGGGGGTCTGAGTCACCCATATTTTGTGGGCTCAACAGGCATCCTCTCTGGGCACTGACAGTGAGGGTCATCCCCAGAATTGGAGCAATCATGATTTTACTCTGCATTTATATGAGTCTGAATACACAATTAATAACCAAAAGCTAACATATGAGTGATATATATTCCATATGTATGACATCTGAACAACTATGTACTATTTTCTTTGAAGCACTTTTGAGCACTGACATTGGACCCTGTGGGTTCCGTTTCCTATTTTCATAACACACAGGGAAACTTTGGAAACTTATTTTACACGCTGCAGTGGACAGCCACATTAATTTGCCCAGTTAATATTCCAACATCATGTGCCTTTTCATCTTTACACCCATGGGCCAGAAATTTGAACATTGGTAAGAAGGCTACACTGAACAATTTGAGGAGAGCTATTTTTGATGCACTTGGGAAGCAGCATAAATACAGTACTGCAGAATTCAAGAACATAAAATACACTATTAATGGACTAATGCATCTGAGGACTGTGACAGAAACTGATGAAAACATGACATTTCTACTAAATACAGTTTGTTGTTTAATTATCTCGGGGGTAGAATTTAGTCGTTTTCAAGTGGAGTAGTTTGGGTGTGCTCTTCTTTAAGTAATGTTGTTGTTGATTTAATGCAATGCTCCGCTGATGCCATTGTTTTAATCCTTGTTTTGAAGATTCTCAACATCAACACCTTGTTCGTGTAGAAACCATTCAGCGACACAGAATATCAATATTGGATAATTAAAGTTTTTTAATTACAGAGCGCACATGCGCAGTGTTGTGTTCTGACTCAGCAACACAGTCTTTAATTAATGCATCTATTTCTTGATTGTCTTATAGATGAAACTGTACAAGAGAAAGCCAGGGCATCATGGTGGAGGAAGATTCTGTTACTTATCCCAAATCTTTGTTATTTATGTTACTGTAAATCAATTAATATTTTTTTTAAATCTTACACCGATGTACAGTTGAATACATGTTTCTCTAATTTACTTTAATAAATGTGTCTTCATTTATAAAAACTGACTGTCTGTTATCTGAAGTTTCCTAGCATTGAAAGAGTATGGGAATAAGGAGTGGGTTACATTACACAGAACAATTCAAATTTGTATTACTTTAGCAATATCCTTGGAATACTGTGCATTGATTTTAGGTTAAAGACATATTAGCGCCACCTATCGTTACTTGAAAGTACTACAGCAGCCACAAAACACCATTTGGCACCCGCGGATGGGGCCGGGACATACAATGAAGTGCCAGGGAATTGCACTTGGTTTCACAGGAACAGTAAATCTGGCTAAATCTATATATTAACCGCACAATGTGTTATTTGCTACTAGAATCAGCATCAAGTTTCACACAAATCTCAAACAAATATTAAATATTCATGTAATTAACTCCTTAACCACCTGTATTGCTCCACATAACCACTGAGGCAAATGAGGCATTGCCTTGTTGGAATAACAACTGTGAGCCAATGCGATTTAGTGCAATAGCCTAGATGTAATACTTGTTAAAATGTTGCTGCATAGAAGCAAGAGAGAGATAGAAGACAAACATCAGCTTACAATATCCACATGTGCATACACACACCTATCCCCGTTTCTTGCTGAATAAATACCTACAATGGTTACTTGACGTTTATTTTGTGTGTACGGTGGAGACCCTAACTACATTTAGTGCAGACGCCCAGGTGCAACATAGATCCTTTTTTGTTATTAGTAAGCAGAGAGAGGGCATGCAAAAAAGGCCAGAGCAACATTCCTACTGCCTCCAAAAAATGCAGTGTCAAGGAGAAAAAAGGAGCATCTCTTTCTCAGTGCAATAAAAAAAAAGGATTGGTCAGATGAGAAAGAACTTGTGATATGCCCAATGACTGAAGTGTGATGGTACAGAAAGTATAACCTTTGTTTTGTTATGTTTTTTTTTTTTTTTTAGAATAATCCATTAAACTAATTAAAATGTCTTCATCTTTCCCATTGTTAGGAAATAACATTTAGCAACATTTGTTTTTGTTTCACATTATTAAGAGCTAGGCTGGTACAATTGTAACACCGGCATCAATGCTTCTAGTGCACATGTTAATGGTGATTCATAGGGAGTAGTCTACATTTCGATATTATCATCTCAATCACTGAACTCGGGCCAAGAATTTCTGCATCACCTTGCTTTAGAAGCCACAAGCTCTTTGCTTTACTAAAATAATTAATTTAATTTTTATTATCAGATTAATAATTTAGTGTTATCTCACTATGATATTTAAGACTCATTCTTACCAAAATATCAAGACTCAGACATGAGATCCACATGCCCCTAATTAATCAAACATTACATCAAGTTTCTCACATGATGCCAAAGCCAGAGAGGTCTACAATAGCCTTCTTCTGTCTCTCTGATAGTTCCCTTTAAAATTCTGCCTTTACTAATGCGGTGGTATCATACCCCATTAAAACTCTCTAAATTTGTCAGGGGATATTCCCCGCTCTGCCCAAAACAGTGTGGGGAAGTCGCTGACCTAAAACATATGCTGTGGTCCTGCCCGAGCGTGGTCCCGATTTGGAATCTATTAGAGAGTGGCTACAAAGGATTCTACTCTTGGAGATCCTCCTGGACCCGTGGCTGTTCTTAGTGGGCAGACGGCCCCAGGGCGTGTCCAATGTGACACACAAATTGGTCGCGCATTTTGCAACCGCCACGAGGTGCGAGATCGCAGCATTGAGGAAACAACAAGATTTACCAGCTATACCCAAAATCAGGAATAGAATTTGGCATGTCTGCCAGATGGAACAGTTGACGAGTTGGGTCAACGACTCTGGCTCCAAATTTCTAAAAGTATGGGCCCCATGGCTAGCCCACACAGACATCCCGGGGATAGACGCCGACACAATTTTGCATTAATAAAAACAGATGCGTTCTCCTTTGACGGAGCAGACCAGACGAAGACATAGAGACGGATAGAGTAGGGCTCATCAAAAAGTCAACAGGAACCGGCAGGTGTACATACCGAGGTGCAACTTCTCCCCATTGAAGAAGCAGACTCCAGTGCTCCCCAATTCCCCCTTCCCCCCCCACAGACCCGTCCACATACCCATATGTGTCTCGCCCCAGTAAGTCATGTTTGTCAAAATGAAGTGTCGTTACATGTAGTTTGTCTAGTCCGTCTGTATGGTCTTTCCGACAAAGTTGGGTATATAGTAATGTATGCTAATGGGTGGTGATGCCATGTATGCACTATATTACCAAATAAAAATGAAAGTTTAAAAAAAAAAAATTCTGCCTTTACGTCTTCTGTCCTACAATGTGTTGCACAACGCTATCCTCCCATCTCGATATACCAGGAAATCTCAATTAACAATAACTCATCAAGCAAGCTTTTCAGTAGCATTTCTACCCTCACCAGTCCCCCTCTCCTAGTTACACAAACGACACCTTTTCCTTCCCCCTCCATTGTTTTGACTTTACAGCTACTGTAGCATCCCCTCTTTGCTTACTGTATATACACTTACACAGTGTCAACGTGCACGTGAACATCATCTTATTATGCTACAGATGTAGCACGACTTACTGTCCTCTGTACCATGACAAGGCGCGGGATTTCACCCACAAAACCACTTTGTGCAACGCGATCCGGCCGTGGGCAGCCAACAGAATCACATCCCGCCCTTTTGTGGGGTTTATATATTTAATTGCAATTCAGTGTGTGTCCGGCAGATTGCGCAGTGAATATCTTTGTCTGTGCCCGCGGTGAATCTATTGAATGGCACAATAACATAACAGGTTTTTTTTATATACAGTAGTACTTTAACTGATTTCAGTGCTGGGAAATTGCAAAGTTGTAAAATAAATTAAATTTCTCTACTGTATCTTTTAAACATAATGTCCAAAAAGAGAAGCACTCGCGGTACTGCAGATATTCTGAAATGGATACACACTGGCAGGGCTGCCAACAGAAATCATGGGGCCCAGGAAAAATGAAAGAAGCAGTTCCTTCCCCCCCACCCCAACCCCAACCCATAGCGCACCTACCACGAAAAAAAACTTTTACTTAACTTTTTTCTTGTTATTGTTAATACGGAAAAAAACATTACAATGCAATCTGTTTATTTTAATATTTTCAACAAAAGACAAAGATACCCAATGCTACATCCTATGTGACAAAAGAGGACGGGAGGTAGTAGCAAGGCCAGGGAGAGTGGTGGGGAGGGTTGGATGATCAACTTTGTTAGGGCCCGGGCAGGAGGATTTGGAGGGGGGAGGGAAGGCACATGGGGGCCTGCAGCCTGCTGTAGAAATTGAATAAATTCCTAGTAAGAACTAATAACAAGATTTGTTTTTTTTCATACTGTAACAGTTTATTATTGTATTACATTATACTTTACTACAATTACTCCTTGCTACATAGTTACGCGTGTGTGTGTGCGTGTGCGTGTGTGTGTAAATGTCAGATGAACTCACTAATCGAAAAAAAAAAAAAAGCCAGATGTGAATGACTAGTTTCTTGAACCCCTTAACCAGTGTCAGGATGCCCCTGCTTCACAATTTTTAAAGCAGCAATCCCGCCTGGGATCTTACCTGATCCGCAGTCCCTCAATGTCCAGGTACCCTCATTCCCGCAATGTTATACAGTATACTGGAGGGGATGTGTTCCCTACCTGTCTTCTGGGGTAGGGGGGATTCCGATGTCTCCTGTGTGAAGCTTGAGTCAGATCTGGAAGAAAGCAGTATAGGTTATTTCGGTGTAGGTATAGGGCAGTTAAGATAAGACAGAGAGAGTGTGGGTGAGAGAGAGACCGAGAGAGACCGAGACAGAGAGAAAGAGAGAGAGGGGTTGGGGGTGACGTGAATGACTCTTTGGTGGGTGACAGACACTTGGGTGGGTGGGTGGATGACTGACTGACTGACACTTGGGTGGGTGACTGACTCTTGGGTGGGTGACACTTGGGTGAGTGACTGACACATGGGTGGGTGACACTTGGGTGGGTGGGTGACACTTGGGTGAGTGACTGACGGGTAGGTGACTGACACTTGAGTATGACTGGGTTGGTGTCTGTATTCATTCACATACACACAGACACACACACACTCACAAACACACTCTCACAAACACACACAGAGGGGGTTGAGGGGGAGTGTATTGCGGGGTGTGAGGGAGGGAGCGTTGTCTGTGGTGGAGTGCGATTTGGTTGTATTCGTGTGGGTAGATGTTATTTTATAAAATAAAAAATATTGAACATTTTAATAATCTATCTATTTTGTTGGGGGAACATACAACTTTTCGAAGTGTTTACTTGAATTTTCACAATAAAGGAATGAGTGTTTGTAATTCACCTGTGTATTCATTTTTGGCAAATGTGCAGTTATTTAAGTGATCTTTCTCTTGTAGAAAAAATAAATATATACAACAAAAAACAAAGAAACCCAAAGCTACACCCAATACAACAAAAATACACATACACATACATTTAGTCACGCCCACTAGCACTCCAATTGACGCATATACATATATATCCCTTGTACCTCCACCCCCCCCCCCCCACAGCCCCTAAGTGAGATTGAGGTGGGTATGCTTCTTCAGCTACTTTACTAGGGGTTTTGCTTTGTACCTGTTGGCAAACAGGAGAGCTGGGTGCTCCGCGATGTTGTGGGGAGAAACAGGACAGGATCACAGGTTACCTTTGTTCTTGCTTGGTGCAGCGCTTCCAGTCAGCATGGATCCTCTGTGAAGGCAGGGGATGGCCCATACTGACATACTGACTCAGGCTTTAGGCCCAGGTCAGGCCTGTTGGACCTCTCCTCACATCTCCTTGTGAGATGGAGGGCAGATGTTCCTCACTCCACCGAGAGAGGAGAGAGAATGACAAGGACCCCCCCCCCCAATTTGGGAAAGTGCCAATATTTATATCCTTTCGGAAGTGGCTGTAATTCTGACTCATAACAAGCCAGATCTGGATACTGATAGCCCCTCACATCCAGTGTGTGGACCAATCAGTACCCACCCCTTCAGGTTGACACTCTCTGGCTGTTGCTAAGGCCCGCCCTTGGATACTTATCCAAGTCTGCAAAAGTACACAAGACCTTAGACAGGAATTATCCCATCCACTGCCTGCACTTAACAGGGCTTACAGTAGTAGGGCCCAGGAAAAGACATAGCGGCTGGGAGTCTAGGCTATACATATATATAATATGTGGTCATTTTTGGATTCCTTAGCGCTTGCTAGGTATCTGTGAGAAAAAATAACTAACTATAAAAGTATTAGTAACCCTACCCTCCTCCTCAATCCCCCCCCCCCCCTCTCATCCATTGCATTGTGCTCCAGAGCACCGAGCCGCGTCTGTATCTTAATGCAGGCAAACAAAAAACCTCATTTGGAGATTAAGCAAACAAAACTTGGCCTTTCTAAATGATTGCTTGGTGAGTCAAGTTGCACACATCTGGACTCTTGCACACATTACAAAACTTACAGAACAGCAGCTTTAAATTACTGCATCTGCACAGACCTAGAATGTATGTTCTGTTCTTGAACCACACACCTCTATAGTTTTCATTACGTAAGAATACTGACCAGTCTTTTCCCGCTCGCTTGCCAGCAACTGCAGCCACATAAAAGCTGCGGCCCCAGTCCTCCCTGCTGCACGCGCGCCTGGTGGCGCATGCAGAGACTGCAGCCGCGATCGGCAGTCTGTATGGGAGCTCTGGGGGAGCACGGTGGCGGGTCATGACGGGGGTGCGGTCATGATGGGGTATATCTGCCCTGCCATTGGCTGCGCAGTGACCACATGACCGCGTCACAGCACGGGAAGATAAAATTCTTGTCTTCCCTCCCAGCGTACGCGTCACAGCGCTTTACACGCCAACACACAGCCACTGGAGCCCATGGAGGGCTGTGCTGTGGTGTGTGGCGCACACGCCATAGCGTGCGCTGCCGTGACCACCGGGGACTCAGCCTAAGAATGAAGCATGGGAATGCACCAGCCTTCACCTTGAGCATTCATGCCTGAGCTGGGATGAAAGAAACATTGGATATACAGTATATATTACTGGAACCAGAAATGTAGTAGTATTCAGCAAAAACACCTTAATAAACCTCTCTCATTGGGGGCTCCGTTCACCCTTTCAGCCAATGTTGTCAAAACCTCCCTTCCCCCCACCCCCACCCATTGTATTGTGCTTGAGAAGCACCGAGTCGCAGGTGTAGCTTAATGCAAACAAAAACAAATGGAGGAGATTAAGTAAACAGAATACTGACCTCTGTCTTTTCCTGCCATGCACTGCAATCTTTACTCGCCAGGCACTGCAGCCGCATTAAGCATGAAGTATGGGAACGCCTCCCGCCCCCTTACCTGAGCTGGGTGTGACTTGTCCTCTCCCTGTGCAATAATTGTGTAAAACAAAGTTGCAATACAATGTATACATGCATTGTACAGAGCCACTATCACTGTCATTACTCTGTGTGTGGATTGGGTGATTAGTAACAAGTCTGAATAACACTTAGTATACCATCTCATTTCCCTCAGCTAATCTTTTCTCACCAAAAGTGCAAATCTGAAAAAGCCATTCACACCACATTAGTAGTTGATACTAGTCAGCTGTTCCCAGAGTTCTGCCTATGGTTGTTCAGAGTACTGGTCAATGTGAGAGCCTTAAGCAAACAAACTTGATCATGTTGCATGACAAGAGGATGGAAAACATAACATTATTGTATGACAATTACAACTGATACAATCAGAAAAAAGCAAGCGCAAATATCACCTATATAGTGTTAAGAATTAAATATATCATACTGTATATGTGATTAAATGGAAGTGTAATATACAATCCCTGGAAATAGTGCTGCTCCTGAGAAGGACTCAATCCAAGTCCGAGAGAATGACGACACCAGTTCCGGAGCGCAAATAAATCCAGCTACATGTGAATACAAAAATAGTGCAATACAGTAAAAACAATTGCAGTGACTGTGTAGTATTCCACATAAAAAAAAAGAGAATAACTATATACAGATGTAGCAAGACTTGCTGTCCTTGGTATCGCATTCACACAAAGCTGTTGAACCTGAGTGCAGCTGCGTGTGATCACGGCTAGGGATGGGCGAAACTGTCAAATTCCCTTTCCCGGAATTTCGCGGATAATTTTGAAAGAATCCATTCCGCACATCAAAATCCGTGTCCGGACTGCATACTTAAAAATCCATCATTGACTAGTTATCCATCCCCGATTGTCATGATTCCCGCTCGCAGTGCTCCTCGTAGACTTGTAGGGGCACACAGCGGAGTCAGGTTTAGGCCCCGAACTGGTAAAAACTAGAAAAGACCACGAGGCCAGCTGTCATCTTAGTTTGGGTATAAAACCCCACCCAGTCAGTTACTGTAGTTCTTTGCTTGTCAACTTTCTGTTTATAGGTCAGGAGTCAGGTAATTCTTTGTTCACTAGCACTGCATCGTTCCCTGTTCCTTTTTATTTAGGCTCCTAGTTCTGCAGATCTCCAGGTACCTTCTTGTTTGTTGTCTTGTTTTCCCTTTGCACTATTTGCCCCCCCCCCTATTTATTATTTGTCCCCTGCTACTAGTGCTCTTTGCATGTAGTACTGCTAATCTTGCAGCTAATCTTGGTTTGTCCTGATATTTCCCTCAGTACTACAGATGCAGCTACGCGTATTCTAACACTTGCCTTGAAAAATCTGGGGCAATCTCCCAGTAATGCTGCAACATTTCTGTGACATTTCTGCAGAAAGACTAATGGCCCATCGGATTAACACAACAGGGATCCCTGGTCAGTTTTAATGGGACTATCAGGGACCCCCGCTGTGTTAATCCGATGGGCCATTAATCTGTCTGCAGAAATGTCACAGAAATGTTGCAGCATTACTGGGAGATTGCCCCAGATTTTCCAAGGCAAGTGTTAGAATACGCGTGGCTGCACCTGTATATGCCCCCAGTCCTTGTTTGTTTCCCTTAGCTACCCTAGCCTTTTGCATATACTGTAGCTCTAAATACTTTGCAGACTGAATTTTGTTTTCCCAGGTTTGTTTTCTTTAGTGTTATAGTAAACCCTGTCAGTTTTTACGTATTTTGGCCTCCTGTCTTTTGTGGGTTTCCATACATCCAGATACCGATGGCACACAAAAAAAAAACCATCAGGTAAAATAGATCCACCCTGGATGAAGTTTGCCAGATCCTCAATTTGACCCGAAGCAACCATTGATAGAAGAGCAGTCTCTGGTGAGTAGTGTTTCTTCTTCTTTGCTTGATTTCTTCTTTATTTTATTTTCTTCTTGCAGATATTGACTCGTCATCCACTTCCTGTCAAATGAGATGTGACAGTCTTATATGAGGCATTTGATGTCACATTTGCTAGTCACAAGGTACATCTACAAATCCAATTGGTGGATGTACCATGTGAACAACCATCAAATTTGGCTGAGAAGGAACGCTCAACAAAACTTGATGGAACATCAAGAAATGTGATTGATGTACCATGTGATTCCTTCCTTTTTTTTGGTGATTTTAGGTCACCTTAAAGGGAAGGAATCAAATGGTACATGATTGGTTGTTGTGTACCATGTGATTCCTTAAAGGTGACCTCATGGCACCCAAAAAAGGAAAGATATCACATGGTACATCAACCAATCTGCTTTCTTGATGTACCATGTGATTTGATCAATTTTGGTTGAGAGACCTAGATATCCAAATTAGCAATCAATGGTAAGCTGTATTTTAAAAAATGACAATATTAAAATACATTATTTACCCCCCCTTGCATACCTTAGTGCTAGTGAAACATTGCTAAGCAATGCTATACTAACCGTCAATGTAATGCAGGGGTTAATCCCTTGAATGGATTAGGTAAAAAGTACGTTATTTTTGAAGGTACTGCAGTGATGTATTGCACTATAAAAATAACGCACTTTTTTTAGGCGGTAACACTGCTTTTTTTTGTTACCGTAGTTTGATATATTCGGTCCTTAGGATCCTAAGAAGATGCAGAATAATACCAAAAAGACCCATGACCCCTAAAAACACTTGTGCAAAGAATAAACTTGAGGGAAAATACCCCAGTGGACGCATCCACAACTCCAAAGGGCAATATTCTAGGACCAATCTGGAAGAAGCGAGCAAGAACCATAGCGATTGAACTTCCCCGCAAAGCTAATTCTACACCAGGTACCTCACGCACCATCACACTAAGCTCAGCCCACCTCGGAACCATTGCACCGCACTCCAGGCACAGCTTACCCAACCTGGGACCTAGGGCACCCCACAAGGACCAAGCTCCAGTCTAAGTTTAACTGGTACCTTGCTCAGGGATAACATGGCATTGTCATGTTTTTGTGTTTGTTTTTTACAATTGTGATGTTGGTATAACTTGTACACGTGACCAGACCTGCCAGTGATTGTGCACAGATACCTGTGCTGGAGAAGAGACTGGACTTAATGGACAAAAAAAATTACTTGTGTTTGAGAGGATGGACCATATGGTGAGGCGCATGGATGGTCTCTATTCGCTTGTGGATAGAGAGACCATAACATCTGGAGAAAGCCTCTTCTCCTCCCCATGTTCCTCCAACCAATACCCAAATGAGAGAAGTCCATACTGCCCATACATACCATCTTGCTCATTCAGCGATGATGACATTGTGCCTATGAGAACCTCCCTCCTATTCTATTGAGACTGGCCTGCAAGAAAGTGGCTTTCCGGAGCAGTTACATGTGCCTGTTTGCCAAAGCACACCTGTGGCAACTGAACCACGGAGGTGTTAACGCACCTGTATCCCAGTAAGTGGGGATCCAGTAGATTATATCCCTCTTTCCATAATACCCAGCGAAACTTTGGAAAGATATCCTACACACTGCAGGGGACAGCCACATCGATTAACCCAGTTAATATTCCAACATCATGTAATTTTTCATCTTTATGCCGAGTGGGTCAGAAATGTGAACTTTGATGGCTCCCATGGTAAGAAATCCATACCTAACAATTTGAGGAGAGCTATTTTAGATGTACTTGGGAGGCAGTACAGTATAAATACAGTACTGCAGAATTCAAGAATGTGAAATAATAATTATTGGACTATTACAGTATGGCATCTGAGCACTGTGGGCTGGAATAAACTGATGAAAACATTTAATTTAATTATGTTGGGGGGTGCAACTCAGTAGTGTTCAAGTGGAGTAGCTTTGGGTGTGCTAGTTTGGAATGATGCCATTGTTTTAATCCTTGTTTTCATCCTTGTTTACAGATTCTGAAGGTTTGTCAATGTCAACAACTTGTTCATGTAGAAACCAAGAACAAAATCAAAACTGCACGGGTGAAGATGGACAATGCTGGTGGAGACACTGAAATATCAATCCCATCCATTTCATCACAGATTGCACCTTCTTCAGGGGTCTACATCTGTGATGAAACACATTGGGATGGTTATTCAGTGTCTCCACCAGCATTGTCCATTTTCACTCATGCAGTTTTGATTCCACAAGAATTCTCCAATCTCTGAACACCAGAGGGGATCTCTCTGGAACCAGTGATGGCCAGAATCTATCGGCAACGTGAAGAAAGGAGCCACTCACCTTCACACGTGAGTCTTTCTTATGAGTGCAGGAATTCCAACAGCACTACAATGTTTTAGTCATCCATCAATTTGGTCTCCGTTTGCTGATGGGATCATGGAGTGACTCAGTAGTACCTTCCTGCACCTTATTATTCACTCAAACCCATCCACTGTGGGGATTGCTAATTATACGGTCTCATTTTCTCTCCCATGAGATGGAATTGCTATCATCCTCACTATTGGCATGACTGAGGTTTGGGAGTTAATCACCCCATTCACTCAAAAACATCAGTGCAGGGTTTCCAACAAGCAAATGTGTTTTTTCCATTTTCTTTGGTCATTCAATTATTCTAACTCTCACATATTGCTACTCTCACATTGAGCTGAAGAAGCTTTTGATTCACTCCATAAGTGCAACATCTGCGAAAAGTCAAATACTGTAGAACAATGGCTCATAAAATTCTGAACAGGTAGGAAGTATGAATCACTTATACAGCTCCCTGTACTCTTCAGCAAGTTATCTTAAAACAATACTTGAAGTCACCTATTCCTGGACTCTTTCCAAAGTAATAAAGATTTGTTATGACTAACTGGGCACAACAGGCTCATTGCCATTGAGATAGTCGTTTGTCTGTTCTATCTGGGCTGCAGTTTTATCTTGCAACTACAGACGTTGACCTGGATGACTCATTTCAGCATATACTATGGTTACTTTCATAACTTAGGGTAAACAGACAGCATGTACATGCAAGACAAAAGTGTATATTTATGGAATATGTTCGCTTCAATCTTTGGAGACTTGACACCTGGCTACCTAAGTAACTGCTGATTATCCATGCTAACAAATTATATATGGGTCTGAATGAAATACATTTTATATATATATATATATATATATATTTCAAGACTTATTCTCCGTAACCACAAGGGAAAATGTTACCATTCACGACCCGTGGCCACAAGGACAGTAAGACTTTCAGCCCAGAAGAATTAACGCTGCGGATGTCAATGCTTTTGAATGGGATCCCGCAATGTTAATCCTTCGCTTGATGGTCCATGAGCTGGGGAGAGAATACCGCTACTCACCTTTAAGATGAGCAGTGCACACTCACTGTTATTATTTTTTACATAGGTTTTAAGCAAGGGGGTCTCCAGAGCTGAACGCTATTCAGGCAGCTCGGAGATGAGGTAGCAAGGATGTATAATAACGGGCGTCAGGAACGTTTGTAGTACATCAGTCTTTTATTCGTGTCCTCAGGCATGGGGACTGCTAACCCTCACATAACAACATTGTACTGTTTTATAACAGATGTACATAAATACCATGCTTCCATTAGTGCCCACTCTTAACACATCAAATGAAGGTGCATTGACTTAGTTGCTTTACTTGTCTAGGACCCGGCCCTCCCTGTGTTGCTTTGGGACGCTCATCGGTATTAGCCTGGTTACACTAGGCCCATACGGGAATCCTAATGCATCCTCTACAAGTGACCACAATACCCTTGGTCTATTTGGGCACTGCCACTTCCATACTGACTGCTGAAGGATATTAATGCCAATCCGCGGTTAGAGCTGATCCGCTGACACCCGAGAGCCCTCTTTCCTTAGGCTCTCTGTGGCATGCAGTTTCCCTATCTCTTAGATATTCAGGACTTCATTACCCTTCTTCTGGTATCCTAATGTAAAGAGGAACTGTCACTATTTACAACCTAATAAAATAGGGGGACCTGGTCTGTGCTAGTACTATATGATCATCCCTATCTAGTCTCCCCAAGTCTACCCTGCTCTTGTCCTCCGGGAACCGAACGTTCTCAAACCTATTCTTCCTTTATATACTTGCTGTGATGTCATGATCCCATGGCAACACAGGGTGGGGCTCGATACACTCCAACCCTCTAGTAACCCCTTAGAAGGGGGGTTATAGTTATTTAGCAGTGGATAGTGGACACTTTGATACCAGTTTCAGAGATTGAGGAGAAATTGTAGTGAATTAGATGATTATATAGAACAAGCATTAAATCTTAAACATATTTTGAAAAAAATGTGTGGAGCTAAGAACAATAAGCAAACTATGTGTAGCATAAAAAATGTTCCCATGTGGTGACCCTTGATTCAAATAATTAAATAATAAGTAGATAGGTGTGTGGTAAATCACAAAGGATAATCCAAATGCAATAGCAACTAAAGTCCAACTGTACCTTGATTGATGTTACGTCATTGTAACGCTGTGCTCACCACAAACAAGGCGGGACCCTGGTACTGAGGTGGGAATGGGTAGAAACTCTAACCACAGCCACGGGGGCACATCTGGAGAGAGGATGGTCAGGCAGCCAGGTCAGGATTGGAGAGTTTAGATTAGTCTTGAAACTTGCCGAGATCTGAGATATGATCCAGTAGAATAGTCAAAGTCCGATAGCCATGGTCTGGGGCTAGTGCCAGTTGGATAGTAGTGGTCCGTAAACCGTGGTCAGGTTTGGAGAGATGCGGAATCGCGCATCGTAACCGGGGGGCAGATCCAGACTCTGCGATGTCCATAAAGCTCAACCGTGAGCGCACGCACGCTGTATAGACAGCGGGGTTGTGCGAGGCAGCAGGTAAGGAGGGAGTGTGCCATGGGGGGATGCTCTCCCTGATTCCTTACAGTCATATAACGGACTCTGTATGAAGTGCAGAATCTTGACGTGGTTGACAGCTTCCAAGGGTCCTCGGTGTGCTTAGCATTGTAAAGATAAAGCAGTAGAGGAAGAAAAACAAAGTACTAATGATGGAACAAATTGAACAAAAAATAGAAAGATGCTTTATCAAGCTTGTACTCAGAAAAAGAAGGATCCAGCGCTCTATGGTTTTGATTATAATGCTAATTTATTTGTGCCACACAACGTTTCGACCTAAATAGGTCTTTCTCAAGTGACTAGGTGTTGGATCCTTCTTTTCCTGAGTATTGCCCTGAAATTACTCTGACAGGTACTCCTTGAACCAGCAGCACTGGTATACTGTATGTATATATTTTTTTCATTGTGGTGTGCAGCATACTCCTTTATTATCAAGCGCTATGGCATGAAACGTGTTGGTTGGGCGACACCTTCACTTTTTTTTGTCTTCATGACTATTAAAATATAAATTTTTATGGAATACGCATCTCTCTATTTTTTGTTCAATTTGTTCCATCAGTAGTGCTTTGTTTTTCTTCCTCTACTGTCAAATGTTAAACAACATATTATTGGCAGGGGATGTAATTATCAAGCATTGGAGAAATAAATATATAGGGCAAAAGATCTCAACAGACGCAAACTACTTATGACTAGACTGGAGAGTGAAAAAAGTTCCAACTCAGAATCTCTTATTGCATTTGTCACCAGGTTTATTGGTGCGTTATAACAGATTAGAAATATTGGAGGAAAATATAGGAATATTCTGTTAAGTGATCCAATTATATCCTCTCTCTTGGCTAGAAAACCAAGAATGGTTTATAAAAAGGCAAATCCATTAAAAACACAGTCTCCCCCATCGAGAACAGTACAGGTAACACAGTGGTTTAATAAAAAGGAAGAGGGTTTTTGTTTCATTTGTTATTTTGCAGACAAAGACAATAAATCATTTAAGGTTACAACCAAAAAAAAAGATCATCAGATTAAAGCGTTTATAAATTGTATGACTGCATATTTGGTTAATCTTAGTGAATGTCCATGTGGAAATCAGCATATTGGTCGAACCAAGCGAATGTTAAAACAGAAAATACAAGAACATGTCCGTAATATAAGGAAAGGCTTCTATCTATATCTATCTATAGCCTCTCTGGGCACTTCAAAAATGTCACGCACAGAATGCCTCTTGCATTAAATAGAAGGGTATTGAACACGTACTTCCAGATGAGCAGGGAGGTGACAGAGTTAATTAGCTGTCTAAAAGAGAAACATACTGGATTTTTAAATTGGGTTCTATGACCCCCGTTGGTCTTAATGAAGAGTTTGATTTGGTACCATTTATACGAGATTGAATATTCAGGCATCTGTCTCAGGCTTCTTGAGATATTACATTTAGATTTTTTTTATATAAGGGGAAATGGAGATTGAAACAGGGTGTCTTCCCTGTTTAAGTAGTTGTACAGGAAAACCTGTGTAGAGAGCTAGAGTCCAGCACTGAGCAGGTTAATTCAGAGCAGTTCTAATTAACCTGCTCAGTGTCAAGTGTCAGGTGGCGAAGTGGCCATGGAAGTGTGGCGAATTTGAGTTTGCCAGCTCCGACAGTAACATAAACTTTTTCCTGACGGCGTGTGCTGGTTTCCGCTTTCTGAATGAGTCAACGAAGTGAACCAGCAGCAGGTGATAGTGCTGAGGTGAGTGACGCAGCCGAACAGTGTGTGTTGTTTTAAATGTTCGATTGAGCAACCTAATTTCTCAATTTTTACATGGTGTGGCGATTTTCACTTCTCATTCGCCACACCTGTGGCAAATTGAAAAATAGGTTGCCCACCTCACTATGCATTATAGTCAGCACTCCCTATAGGAGCTAGTTTGTTTTGTTTCCCTGTATCCCTGTTTTTGCTGGTAAAAGCTATTTCATGTTCTGAAAGTTGTGACGAATAAAAGCCTGTTTAATTTTCTCTCTAAAAATGTCTCATGTTCTAAAAACCTCTGCACACATCTTCTACAGAGATCTTCTTGATTAATGTTATTATATAATTGAGTACCACACGCTATCGCTGCAAGCTCAGAACACAAACCTACCACATCATATATATTTGTGTCAAAAGCAGTGTTACTAGGATCACAGTACCTTCCCCCCCCTCAGGAGCAACCTCCGGATGCTCAAGGGACGGCTTTGATGGATTCTTCCAGTGAAAGGCCCGGAGCAGACAGGGAGCATAAAGTTTCTCATGGGGAACCCAGGACCATTCCTCTGGACCTAAGCCTCCCTAATGGATGAGAAATTGCAGCTTCTGGATTCTAGGACAGTCTGGACCTCAAACTCCTGCTGTCCATCCACAAGGACAGGTTCAGGAGGGGGCAGAGGAGCAAAGGAAGAAGGATTCCATACATAGGGCTCCAGGGAGAGACACATGGAATATGGCTGGGATCTTCAGGTTCGCTGGTAGACGCAGCCGGAATGCCACTGGATTGACCCTCTCGATGATAGGAAAAGGGCCAATGAACTTTGGGGACAGCTTTGCGGTAGGCGGCTTCAACCTGATGTTCCTAGTTGATAGCCAGACGTGTTTCCGGAGTGGCACATCGATGCCTGTCCACTTGCCTCTTCTGGACGGAAATAGCTCTCAGAAGACTCTCCTGAATTTTTGCCCAAAGTTCCTGTAGCTGTTTGATCCGGTCGTTCATGGCAGGGATCCCGTACGCAGCTCTGGAGGAAGGGAGTACTGAAGGGTGAAATCAATAGTTACAAAAGAGTGACTCCTGAGATGACATATTCCACAGATTACTGTGGGAAAATTCTGCCCATGGCAAAAGATCTGCCCCGTCGTCCTGAGTCTTGGAGACGAAGCAGCAGATGTACTGCTCCAGGGACCGGTTAATCCGCTCCGTCTGTCCATTAGGCTGGGGATGGTAAGCAGACGAAAAGTGCAGAGTTACTCCGTGTTGTTGACTAAAGGCCCGCCAAAACTTGGAGATGAATTGCAATCCACAATCGGAGACAATGACCTGTGGGGACCCATGGAGACAGAAAATTTCCCGGATGAAATTCTCGGAAAGGGTAGTGGCATTAGGAAGACCCTTCAGCGGAATGAAGTGTGTCTGCTTCGAGAAGCGATCCACCACTACTAGGATCGTGGTCATGCCCCTGGATGGGGGTAGACACACGATGAAGTCCATGGAGACGTGGGTCCTAGGATGATCCGGGATAGGGAGGGGATGAAGAAGACCCACAGGACGATTTCTAGATCTTGACACACACAGGACATGCTGCCACAAAGGTCTTCACGTCGTTACGGATCTCAGGCCACCAAAATGACCGCTTCAGGAGTTTGGCCGTCCTCCTCTCTCCTGAAAGCCCGACGCTCTTGGAGATATGTCCCCATTCTAGTACCTTTTGTCAGAAGAGCAAAGACATAAAGAGGCGATTCTCGGGAATGTCTACTCCCTCTGGGATCAGGGACTGTCCCTGACTAAATGTCCTCCAAGGCGTCGAAAGAGGCCGCCTAGATTATGTGAGAAGCGGGAAGGATAGGTTATTCATGAGTCATCTACGTTGTCCACTAAGAATTGTCAGGAAAGTGCCTCCACTTTTATGTTCTTGAAGCCGTGGATATAAGAAATAATAGAATTAAAGTGAGAGAAAAATAGTGACCACCAAGCTTGCCGGAACCCCAGTCGGTGGGCGCCCTCAATATACATAATTTTTTTGTGGTCAGTGAGGATAGTAATAGGATTCTCAGTGCCCTCCAGCAGGTGTCTTCATTCTTATAGAGCCAGTTTGATAGCCAGGAGCTTCCGTTGCCCCTAATGTAGTTACGCTCTGAGGGTGAGAATTTTTTTAGAAAAGTATGCACAAGGATGCAGTTTCACCTTCTTGTCCTTCCATTGGGAAAGCACAGCCCCTGCCCTGAAACATCCACTTCTAGGGTGAAAGGTAAAGCCGAATCCAGGTGCACCAGGATCAAAGCATACGGTAATGCCATGTTGAGTCTCTCGATGCCCACTAAGGCCTTAGAAGACCATGTGAATGATCTGCACCTTTGCTGGTCAAGGCAGTGATAGGAGCAAGTACCAGAAAGCTCTGAATGGCTTTCAAGCCAATGGGACTTGGCCACTCCAAACAGCCGTCACTTTAGCTGGATCCATCACCAAGCCCGTAGCCAAAATTATGTAACCCAGGAAGGTAGTGTTAGACTGGTTAAACTGGCAGTTCCCTAGTTTTGCAAACAGTTCATTCTCCCTTAGACGTCTCGGGACTTGCTTCACATGTTCCGGATGTTCCTGCGCGGATTCAGAGAAAATTAGGATGTTGTCACGGTACACAATAATGTACTTATTGAGAAGATCCCTGAAGATCTCATTAACAAAGTTCTGAAACACGGCTGGAGCGTTACACAGCCCGAACGGCATGACCAGATACTCATAGTGTCTGTCACAAGTGGTGAATGCTGTTTTCTACTCGTCGTCTCGGCAGAGCCAGACCAAGTTATATGCTCCTCGGAAATCCAGAGAAGATGGATGCTCCCTGCAGCCGGTTGAATAGTTTGAGATGAGAGGTAATGGATACAGTTTTTTTACCGTGATTTTGTTAAATCCCAGATAATTGATACACTGCAGAGGTGATCCATCCTTTTTCTTCATGAAGAAGAAACCGGCCCAACAGGAGAAGACGACCTTCGGATGAAGCCCCTCTGTAGATCTCCTGAATAGTCTACTTTCTGGTGCGGGTTTCCGGAAGGGACAGCAGATAGGAGCAATCTCTGGGTGTAACTGAACTGGGCAGCAGATCAATGGGGCTCCTCGGACTGGACATTGTTAAAGATGTCTTTAAAAGAGGCATAGATCATAGCTAAGGCGGATGGAATCTCCTCAGATGGTAGATTAATTCTCGAAAGTTCGAGACCGCACCGAACAGGTCTCCATTCAGCGGAAGCTCCAGCGGATAAGTTGAGATGCTTTTCAATCAATGTGAGGATTATGACATTGAAGCCAATGCAACCCAAGAATTATGTTGACAGACAGAGAGTGGATGACGTCAAATTAGATGTCTATTGTATGATCCTTACCCGTCTTCAACTGTAACTGGGCCATCTCCAAGGAAATGAAAGCCGGCTGCAATGGTCTACCATCGATCACCTCCAAACCTACAGGAAACTTCTTATTTAAAGAGATTCAGTGTTTCTCGAGGAAACTCTGGTCGATGAAGTTGCCGCCTGACCCGGACCCACCAGGTTCATGGGAGAAGAGCAGAGTGTTCCCAGTGTGACTCTTGCGGATCTCACTGAGAAGTGGCATTTCTCGACTTATTGGGACAAAGAAGAGCCTGATGTCTGGCAGGACCGCAATAAATACACAATCCGTCACATTTACTGTGGTGCTTCTCACTGGCTGATAGCTTACTACTTCTGAGCTGTATCAGTTCCTTGGCTCTGGGAAGTTGTCAGGAATGGAGGGAACAGAACGAAGTTGAAAGGGGCAAACAATTCCTCTGTGCTAGGCTCTCTCGACTCTCCGTTCCTACAGATGTTGATCCATACAGATGCAGAGGGCGATAACCAACTCCAATGGCCATTCTAGCACAGAGAGCTCATTCTTGAGGATTTCGGAGAGCCCTTGCCAAATGACCAGAACTAGTGTCTCGTTATTCCAGCCGGTGTTGAGGGTGAGAGTCTGAAACTCAATCAAATAGCATTTCGTTCCGGTGTGGCGAAGACCCATCGGAGTTCCTGAGTGAATAGAGACAGATTATTAGTGAGGTCCGCTCTATTATCCCAAATAGGCGATGCCCAGGCCAAGGCTTAATCCATCGTGAGGGACATAATGTATGCCACCAGGGAATACTGTGATATAAACCGGGAGGATGACAGTTAAAATTGAATGTAACACTGGTTTAAGAAACCCCGACAGCCGAGTGGATTCCCGCCATACCGGTTAGGAGTGGGGAGACATGGTTACGATGAGGCGTGGGTAGAGACCGCTTCCAGAAGTACGGTTGCGATGGGGGCAGGGTGCGCTGATGAACACTGTACCTGTTCCGAAGTTGACTGTACGATGGTCTGGAGCTGGTCCATCCATTTTTCAGAACACAAAACCCCAGCAAGCTCTTTTTGGGAACCCCTGAGCCCCCACAAAATATATGTACAGTATGTATTTTGTGGGGGCTCAGGGGTTCCCAAAAAGAGCTTGCTGGGGTTTTGTGTTCTGTTAACCTATTCTCAGCTGTTTCAGCTGTTGGGGGTTGGTGGCTCCTTCCCAGGTTTTAAACCCGCCTCTCCCCACTTCCCAAGTGAGTAGGTCCTTTCATTCTGCTGGATATAGATCCAATGTGGTCTTTCTCCCTCCTAATAGAGGTAAATGAGAATTTAAATCCTAATAGAGGTATACAGTATTAGTATTTTATCTGGTAGTGTTAGGACTTGCGAACGGGTGTCTGCCTTGTCGTGGCTCACAAGCTTACAATGCTTTGACCAAAGGGTTAGACTAAATGACCCTTTTTCAAGAGAATATATAAGTATTTTACTGTGTATTTCTGTCATGTTGGATGTAGCATTGGGCTTCTCTGTTGTCTGTTCCATCCATTTTTTATTCTGGTCCAGGTATAGTTCCAGTTTATGGAACAGGCTTGCGTGCAGGGCCAGGACTTGACCCACCTCAGAGGGGTCCGTGTTTGCAGGACCGAGCATACAGTAATGCTTGCCACAAACAGAACAGAACCGTGCGGTCAAGGTGGGGGTATTGAAACACCAACCTGAAGCTGCAAAGCCGCATCCGTCGTCGTGGGTAACCGGGTCAGGGTAGGAGAGAACAGAGTAGCGTGTGAGAAAGTTAAGGTCGAAGAGTGGGGAGGTACGGATCGTAGAGGTCAGTAGCCGAGGTCAAGGATTGAAGAAGTCAGCGGGGTCCATCAAGACAATGCAAAGTGAGGCGAGGCAGAGTGCTTGTGACCAGCAGATGCCACAAGAGGTTATGCTCAGCCAACTTCCTGGTGGAAGAGGCTGAACCTAAATAGCAGGGAGAGCCAATCAGGCGCAGAGCTGCACAGCTGGCAGGAGCAAGGCTGGAGTCAATCAGACGGCCGGAGCTAGATGGTGGCGGAGCCTGTGCCTGATCCTCACAAACGTGAGCAGCAAACAGAGCTTTATTTCTAAGAGACTTTTTTTTCTCTATATGATGTTTTTATACTGATCACATGTGAGTGTAGAATCTATTGTGAAGGTTGATGAAATTTCAAATTTACAGAATCGCACTATTGTTATTCTCTTGTGCTTTTTGTCTTTTTGTTTTTTTGTTTTGAATATATATATATACAGATGTAGCAAGACTTACACTTCCCATGACCGCGAGAAGGTGCAAGGTGCAAGATGACAACCGTGAACACTTTGTTGTCCACAGGCGAGCCGCCGCTCATCAAAGGCTCGGCTGTGGTCAGCTGGAATAATTATAATTATGTTAGTGCAGTTCAGTACGTGTGGCCGGCAGGTTACGCACTAAATATCTTCACCTATGATACTCGGTAGTCGTAAGGTGGCCACGGGGGAATCACAGATTGCAAATAGATGTTGGGGATTTACACTGGGTGTTTTCCGGCACCGCGGACAGTAAGTCTTGGTATATCTGTACTCTACTTAAACCTGATGCTTATAGGATCTCTTTTGTTACAAAAGTTCTTTAGATTTAATTTACTGCATACAGCAGATGGCGCATTTCACACAGTATATGTGCCCTTGTATGCCAGGAACTGCACACGTGTTTTAATACAAGATATAATGTAGAAATGTCTCGCTTTAAACACTGCCTTTCTTTGTTTAATAACCTTGTAATTTCCATCTGAAGTAGCAGGTTCACACTAGACTCAAAACATTATGCATTAAGCAAATTTGTCTCAGTCCGTTTGTACGTGGCATGGTACATGGTACTTACTAAATACAAAACAAAACATGCCTGCAATTATGCTTATATGATCTATTCTGCCATTCAAGACAGAACAAATAAGAGGGCAACTCTATCTGACATCTATGAGTATTTCGCTACAAAGCACCCATTCTACTAAAAAAATACAAAAATGCTGCAAAAATTCTATTCGACACAACTTAAGCATTAATGATTGCTTTATTTGAATAGCACACCTGGCAACACAGGCAGGTACTGGGCACTACACACGTCATGGATGGGTATGTTGTCAACTTTTGAAGGAGAGTTTGAATAGACCTTTCTGAACGATCACTCAGATTTGCTCCCACCCAAGTAACTGCCCCCACCCCAGTACTAGCCCCATTACCAGTGTGGACCAACGAACTATGAAAATGAGATGACCCTACATCCAAACTACATGGTCGAGACAAAAAACTGCGAACAGCACACCGCTTTCTTCATCAACTCATACAACTGGTTTCTGCCACCCAATTTTAAGCCTTTACCTGTAGATAATCAAGGAAAATGTACAATATGTTTAGATACAGTAGAACTGTCATCCACAAATGACCTGTATCTGCATTCCATAGAATATTCATTCGCCTACATTCAAAGACCCGTATATGCAATCCATAGAACACGCATGCGGCTACATTAAAAAACACAGATGCGTATAGACAGTGTTCTTTAAGCATTTATTTATTCTTGTTTATTAAAAAGTAACAAGCTCACAATTATTTTAAAGAATGAAACTGTACACGAGTAAGCCAGATGTCGATTGAAGTCTATAACTAAAATGTTCAACTTTTTCCTACTAACTTCTGTTACTTGCACGTTACATTCAACTTTTTTCACATAGATATAGATATATTAATCGGATTAGGGACATTGAGACTACTATATATTTATATTATGGGAGTTTCACTGACATAAAAACATTGTAACTGCAAAAGGCTGTTTCTTGTGTAATATTTCAATGTATTAAGTACTAACATTGATGTGGGATTTGGCCACAATACAGACGCAACTTGCCTACACTATCTACTGCATCCACAAAGCATGCACACAGTATTCCCTCCTCCCCCACTCCCTGCTTCTAAGGTCTGTTCCTGTAATAAAACAAAAACGCCCATGGCAACATACCAGTGGCTAAGGTCTAATCTGATTTATCAGCCTTTTATTCATGTGAAAACAGCCCCCCTCTTACATTCACATTTAAATTCAAAGACACACATATGCGTTCCATAGACATGCATGCGCATAGACAAAGCATGCAGACAGTACCTTAAGTGCTCAACACTAATGCCTCACTAATTGCCTACATCGTTAAATAAAGACTAATATAATAGTTTCTATAATAATACTCTAATAATAATATAGCTATAATTATATTCTCTCCCTGTCCTCAAGACATTTGGAAGCATTTATGCTCCGGTCTTACACTGGCGACACACTTTATCCGAGCTTGGCTAGTCCCACGAATTCGGGTATACCCGGGTGTATTGAGGTTTGTGACTGTTTTCTGCCCGAGTGCATTGAGGTATTTTCCAAGCAGGGATTGAAGCATTTTATTCCCGCTGGCTGCAATACTGCACAGTATATATATATACTGCATTACAATTCATGAATTTATGCCATCTGGTAGACATGCGAAGCATTGCAGCCTATTAAATCCTAATCATTATCATTTAACAGATCAGCCGCCCATCAGCCAGGCATGAACCCAGGCTGGGAAGGCAAACACAACGGGGCTTGTCAGAGGTGAGGAGCGGCGCATTCCAGGTATCTGCCAGGTACATACCGGGTATTTGCTCGAATAAAGTGTGTCGGTGCAGTACATTGTGATGAATTCTTCTGTTTTGAATACATCTGGGACTCTTCAGCTTACTAAGTATCTTTGCGGCCTTGAACTATAATTTGTTGAACGGTTTATGCCTCTCTTTGATCGTGGGGGTTCATATATGTTCAACATATTTTGGCCAAAATGTCAAACTAAAAGACCATTTTACTTATTAGATATTTATACATATATATTTAGGCACTGTACCGTGTATGAGTCTCACTGGATGTGCTAAAAACTGAGCTTTGTCTGTGTTTTATGTTCTGTCTCTGGTTTTAAAATTTTCATATATGTTCTGCAGATATATGTTCGGTACTTGCTCAACTTTATCTTTCTCTGTTACACAGATTTGTTTCTGTCACTGTCATTCTGTTTCATCCTTTTGTTTTGACCGACCATCCAGCTGGTATGAGCTAATCTTTTAGATTCCTCTCTCCACTTGTTACTTCATGAGACAGAATTTTCTTCTACACTACTACACCACTCACCAATTTGGTATTTATTGTGAATTATTAGACTTGTGAATCATCAGACCACGCTCACTATTATTGAGGCAATGAGGGACTTTCTTTTAAAGTTTGTTAGTGACTGTACAGTATTTAATAAATGAATGATTACTTTTGTATACCAGATTGTGTTCTTTTTGGGACGCTTTTCTTTTAGTGGTAGTCAAGGGTTTAATTGTATATCCTACTCTACTGACTTATTTTGGTACTAGTTATTTTGTTATCTGTACCGTATGCAGGTTCCATTTGTGTGTGAGTGTATATATTTATCTAAAACAATCAGTATAATGCTTGTTACCAGGGCCGCCAACAGCAATCATGGGGCCCAGGACAAATGAAGGGAGCAGTAAACCCTCCCCCCCCCCCGAACCCATAGTGCACCTACCACGGAAAAATATTTTTTAGCGCGCAACATTTACTTAACTGTTTTCTTATTGTGATACTGAAAAAAACATTACAATGCACCCTGTTTATTTTTATATTTTCAACAAAAGACAGGTGACTGCCTGCCTGGGTGACTGGGTGGGTGAGTGGGTGAGTGGGTGACAGTGACTGAGTGGATGACAGTGACTGGGTGACAGTGAATGAGTGACTGGGTGGGTTTGGTGGGTGACTGAGTGACTGAGTGGGTGGGTGACTGAGTGACTGAGTGGGGGGTTAGTGACTGGGTCGGTTAGTGGGTGGTTTAGTGACTTTAGTGACTGGGTTGGTGGGGGTGGGTTAGTGACTGGGTGGGTTCTTGACTGGATGGGTGACAGTGACTGGGTGACAGTGACTGGGTGGGTGACTGACTGGGTGGATTGAGTGACGGTGACTGGGTGACAGTGACTGGGTGGGGTGGGTGACTTACTTTGACCGGGTGGGTGCTGCTACGTGCTTCCTTGCCGCCAGATGCTTCCCCCCTGCCCCCGATATCCCCGCGGCAGCTGCCCCGGGCGGCAGGTGGGCTTGGGGGATGTGCGGGAGGTTGGCGGCAGGGGGGGCGAGACTGGCGGGCTGGGGAAGGAGGCACGTGCAGGGGAAGCTGGGTTGGCACAGGCGTGGGGAAGCAGGGTTGGCACGCTCGCGGGGGAAGCTGGGTTGGCGCTTCCCCTCCATCCCACGTTGCGGGGAGTGGGGTTTGGGGGGAGCGGACCCACAGGCAGCAGGTCGGAGACCCCTGACTCATGGTGCCCGGGACACCAGTACCTTTTGCCCCCCCTGTTGGCGGCCCTGCTTGTTACTACAGCTTCTGTACATCCATCAACTCATACGGTATATTCTAAATCCCATTTGAACATTTCCCACAAACAATTATTATGGTTAAAGGCCAATGTAAAGGAAGTCTTGAATGATAAGTTAATGATTTGACATACAGTATTCAACATTTTCATACTTATCATTAAAATGTCAAATGCCAACAAGTGTTTTTTTTACTGCTAGTTTTGCATATATTGCTCATAATGAATACAACAATATCTCTGAAAACAAAATGATAATTTTTGTATGAAGTTTCCCGAACAGATGCCAGCTGAGTTGGAGACTGGAAGGAGGTGTTTACTTTTCAGTAAAAAAGAGGAATTGATGAGAATCTAGACTTAAAGGAAGATTCTGATGTCTTTTTGGGACGCTTTTCTTTTAGTGGTAGTCAAGGGTTTAATTGTATATCCTACTCTACTGACTTATTTTGGTACTAGTTATTTTGTTATCTGTACCGTATGCAGGTTCCATTTGTGTGTGAGTGTATATATTTATCTAAAACAATCAGTATAATGCTTGTTACCAGGGCCGCCAACAGCAATCATGGGGCCCAGGACAAATGAAGGGAGCAGTAAACCCTCCCCCCCCCCAAACCCATAGTGCACCTACCACGGAAAAATATTTTTTAGCGCGCAACATTTACTTAACTGTTTTCTTATTGTGATACTGAAAAAAACATTACAATGCACCCTGTTTATTTTTATATTTTCAACAAAAGACAGGTGACTGCCTGCCTGGGTGACTGGGTGGGTGAGTGGGTGAGTGGGTGACAGTGACTGAGTGGATGACAGTGACTGGGTGACAGTGAATGAGTGACTGGGTGGGTTTGGTGGGTGACTGAGTGACTGAGTGGGTGGGTGACTGAGTGACTGAGTGGGGGGTTAGTGACTGGGTCGGTTAGTGGGTGGTTTAGTGACTTTAGTGACTGGGTTGGTGGGGGTGGGTTAGTGACTGGGTGGGTTCTTGACTGGATGGGTGACAGTGACTGGGTGACAGTGACTGGGTGGGTGACTGACTGGGTGGATTGAGTGACGGTGACTGGGTGACAGTGACTGGGTGGGGTGGGTGACTTACTTTGACCGGGTGGGTGCTACGTGCTTCCTTGCCGCCAGATGCTTCCCCCCTGCCCCCGATATCCCCACGGCAGCTGCCCCGGGCGGGAGGTGGGCTTGGGGGATGTGCGGGAGGTTGGCGGCAGGGGGGGCGAGACTGGCGGGCTGGGGAAGGAGGCACGTGCAGGGGAAGCTGGGTTGGCACAGGCGTGGGGAAGCAGGGTTGGCACGCTCGCGGGGGAAGCTGGGTTGGCGCTTCCCCTCCATCCCACGTTGCGGGGAGTGGGGTTTGGGGGGAGCGGACCCACAGGCAGCAGGTCGGAGACCCCTGACTCATGGTGCCCGGGACACCAGTACCTTTTGCCCCCCCTGTTGGCGGCCCTGCTTGTTACTACAGCTTCTGTACATCCATCAACTCATACGGTATATTCTAAATCCCATTTGAACATTTCCCACAAACAATTATTATGGTTAAAGGCCAATGTAAAGGAAGTCTTGAATGATAAGTTAATGATTTGACATATTCAACATTTTCATACTTATCATTAAAATGTCAAATGCCAACAAGTGTTTTTTTTTACTGCTAGTTTTGCATATATTGCTCATAATGAATACAACAATATCTCTGAAAACAAAATGATAATTTTTGTATGAAGTTTCCCGAACAGATGCCAGCTGAGTTGGAGACTGGAAGGAGGTGTTTACTTTTCAGTAAAAAAGAGGAATTGATGAGAATCTAGACTTAAAGGAAGATTCTGATGGTATTAGCATGAGGGAGCATTTTCAAAGTAAAAGAAAAAACAAATCATTAGAATTTGGCAAGAGATTACATGTAAATATAAACTAAAAGACCTCCTAGGAAGAAAGCTGGGAAAGTGGTGTAATAAATGAGATGTTAACTGAAAGAGCAGTAGATGTATGGAAAAGGTAGTATGGACATATAGTCAAGGAACTAAAAGATTGCTTGGGATCAGAGGTCAAACTAGATTTTCTATGGAGTA
Source organism: Ascaphus truei (assembly GCF_040206685.1). Taxonomy (NCBI): domain Eukaryota; kingdom Metazoa; phylum Chordata; class Amphibia; order Anura; family Ascaphidae; genus Ascaphus; species Ascaphus truei. The sequence continues at coordinate 233,214,448 of NC_134486.1, read as the reverse complement.
AAAATACTCCTTGTAGAGGACATGTGCAGAGGTACACAATGGAGACTGTTTTACGGTGAAATTAAAACAAGGCTTTATTGTGCCTGTCGCTTTAAGCACAGCAAAAATCAACATAAGAGAATAAGCCAAACAGAAAAACCTATGTCTGCTTTGGAGACTATCTACATATGTTGCTCAGCCCTCTCTGACTGGGTTGGTTAGCTAAGCTATTTACCAGCCCCAAATCATGGAGACATTTATCAATACACATAGACATAGATAATAGTCTTATACGAAAAGTCTTATCTGTTAGCTGGGCTGCTGTAGGGGAAGCTTCTCTGCTCTCTTGGAACCGCACCCTTGTGTGCACAGGCAATGTCAGGCTCCAAGTTTAGAATCTTGTCCCCTTTGTCTTGTGGTCAGCTTGTCGCTCAAGACATCTGTCCTTCCTTGGTTCAGCCCAGTTGTGGACTAAGGAATCTCTGCTCTGTCTCCTAGTTCAGCTCAGGTGTGAGCTAAGGAGTCTCACTTCCTGTCTCAAAGGCAGGCTTTTTCTACCACCTGTAATCAGCCAGGTGGTGTTAGTTAATTGCCTACCAGCAGTTAACCACCACACTGCTGGATTAGAGGCACATTTTTGAACAGGGATAAGTCCCCTGTTACATACCTCCCCTGTTTGTGGGAAGCTCGGGCTTACGACGGCCAAAGCCCATCCTTCCACTCTCATTCGAGATCTTTCTGTGACTTGAATGAGAGTGGATGGAGGAAGAGAACCCTCTGTCCCGCTGGGATTGGAGCCCTTTCTCCAGTTTATTTTTGGCTCCTCCCAAAGGTGCTTGAGATCTGCACTCCTCAGTCGCTCGAGGAGGACTTTTTCCAAGTAAAGTCTTTTTACAGAGTGCGCGGTCATGAGATTTCCGTTGCGTCGGGCACTCCTCTTTTTGTAGACAAACTGTATGGCAACAGTTGTAGAGCAGTTAGGACTAGCCCTTAGAGTTTTCCGCTCTTGAAGCGGTCTTTCTGCACCTCCTCCACACAATGGAGTCGCCAGTTCAGCTTCTTTGGGACTGAGTTGCACCTCCACCTCCCTTTCCAGAGAACGTCCTATCTTTTCAGCTTCCTCAGCTAAGGATTCTTCTGGCTTTGATTCTGAACTCCTACCTCTGTTTGTTGCCTGTTGGGCAGCTGTAGGTTTGGCTAGTGCTTTCTTAGGTGGCTCAAACTTCGTAATCTTGTTTTGAAGGTGCGTGGAGTCCCCAACTCTCACTGTACCCTTGTCCTCACGGGGATTAGTTACTGTGGGATACCGGTGCTTGGGCAGAGCCAATACCTTTTTCCGTATTGGAGGAATCTGTAAGTTACTGGTCTGCATAGTCTCACTCTGTTTGAGTGCGTCTTGCAAGTCTCTTCTCAGGGAATTTATCTGCGCACTTTGCTTTCTCTGAGTCTGTATCAGTGTCTCCTTCATATTTTGGAGCTCTGTAATTTTTGTCGTCAAGGTTGCGGCTGCGTCTGTTTTCTCCTTGGTGTACTGACTCAAGGGAATGGAACAGTCTCTCTGTCTCTCCAGCTCTTGCTCCAGTTTCTGAGCCTTCTCCCGCTCCCTCTCATACAGAGTCACCTGGTATCGAAGCTCCGCCTCCAATGAAGACTGCTCTGATGACATGCAGCGTGGCCTTTTTCTCCTATACTGCTCTGTGGGGACGTACTGGGTATTCAGACGTTCCTGCAGCGCTTGTACCTCTTTAGCAGCCTGCAGCTTTTCTTCCTGCAGCGTTTGCTGATTCTCCTCGGTATACTGTAGGTGCGTACGCAGACCTTGCAGTTGGTTCTGCAGTCGGTGCTCTGTTTCAAACTTTTCATCTTCCAAAAGTTTATTTATTTCTTCAAGCTCGTGCAGCTTTTCATTCTTTCCCTTGACGTGTTCTGTCAACTCAGAATTTTCTTTTTTTAATCTTAAATTTTCTCTTTTTTCAGTCTCTGTACTATTCAGGGCCTCCTTGCAGTCCACCTTCCATTTTTGCACATCTGCTTGGAGGCAGGCTGTCTCCTAGCGTGAAACTTCCATCTCCAGGTTTAGGTTCTGAAGCTCCTTCTGAGAGACTTTGAGATCTAAGTTAAGATGTAGGATAGTTTTCTTTGAAATGTCCAGCTCCTCAGTGAGACTGTGAAGTTCCTTTCTGGAGACTTCCAGTTCTGTGCGGCAGCTGTTGATCTCATGATGTGAGGCATCCAGTGCTCTCTGGAGTGTATGAACCTCCTTCTGAGATACGTCTACCTCTGTCCGGACACTGGTGACCTCCTGTTGTGAGGCATTCAGCTCTATGCGAAGAGTGTGCATCTCTTGCTGGAAGACTGTCATCTGCTTCAGTGCCTCCTCATACTTCCGCTTCAGCTTAGCCATCATTTTATCAGATTGGCTCTGCTTTTCATCCATGTCGGTAATAGTAGAGTTTGCAGTATCTAGCTCATTCTTGAGATCGTCCAATTCTGTCCTGGCCAAAGAGTACATTGTGAGCACATCTTTCTGTAGCTTCACGTTATTTTCCCGGAGCCGATTACAGTCACGCCTGGCAACCTTCAGGGCATCCCCAGGGCTGGTCAAGGGATCGTCACTCAGCGGTTCCGGGTCCGCTTCCCTGGGATGGTTGGTTGAGGTTTTTTAACTATTAGCACCGGACAGACACTTCTTTGGGGTACACGACTTCTGCCTTGGGCCCTCTGGATATTCGGTCATCTGCATGACGACTTCTCCATTTTCTCTAGGCTGCAGAGCATTTCGGAAACCCTTTTCCTCCGCAAGATCTGCAGATGTGTCTGTTGCTTCCACGGTAAGTGAAGAACTGCTTTTCTTTTTTCGCCTTTTTGTTTTGGATGACACCTTCCCCTCAGGGATACTGGGGTCTCCATCTTCATTTGAAATTTTAGCAGCGTCACTGGATCCACCTGGCATTTCTTGCAACTGTAATAGCTAACGGAAATATTCGGTGATCCACTGCTCCCGCTATTTCTCCTGCCGATCATATTCGTCATCATAGGGAGCGGTCTTTTCGGTTCGTACCGAGTTCAGGCACCCCCACCATTCTTGAGGTGTTTTGTGGGTGTGACTCGGTTTGGGTTCCCCATAAGAGATGTCTTCCTCCTCATCGGACTGGAAGGGCCACTCTTCTGTGGGGTAGGGTTCATTACAGGAACGTTGTATTTTGTCCTCCATTTTGGGGCCATCAGGTATATTTTTCTTCCTGACCTCAGGAGGCGCTATTGCAGCTGTTGTCACTGTATTTGCTAGAACCCCAAATGGTGGTAGTCCTACAGGTGGGCATATTTTGCTTGTAGAGGTCGTAGCTCTCACAGGCCTCTCTGTAGACGTTTTCTTCCCTTGGGTAAGTTTTATAACATTAGCATTACTGTGCATGCATTTATTCTCATCGTCTGAATAAGGCCTGAAGGGACACTGCTCCGTGTGGTGGGGTTCTTTACACCAGGAACACATTTTCTTCCCTATTTTTACAGAGTCTGTATTTGACTTCAGCTGGGTGGCCATTTTAAATTCCCAGGGTTCTGGTTCTTTAAATACAGTGCTTGCTAGCTGCCCATTTTGTGGCTTCAGCAAAGGCATTTGCTTTACACTATTTACTTGCTATGTGCAATCCCTCCGCTTCAGCAACAGAATTTGGTTTTCTGCTTGAGTTCAGTAATTTTCAGTCTCATCTTTGGGTATTATGGCATTCACACTTCACACTTTGGGTGCCTGTTTTACTCCCAAGATATAAAGGCAGACTTTTTTACTTGCAGAAAAAAAAAATTCTTTGCAGTGGAATATTTCTTTCACTCCCGGCAGGGTGACTCAACACTCAGCAATTGGCTTTGGAATACCTTTTACACAGTTCAGCAATCCCTTTTTCCCCGGTAGGGCAATTTTACACTCAGCATTTGTTTGCTAAAAATTCCCCTGCTTCAGCACAGTCGCATCAATTTTCACACTTTTCTGCATATACTCCATTCACAGCTGGTAGTCCTCTGCGGTGTGGCAGTCTTTACTTGCAGAATCAGTACCGCTCGTGGGTCACCATCTGTATTCATTGCTTCAGCGAAACATTTGAAAACAACAAACGTCTATCCCTTTTAAGGGCTAACTCACTTCTTGAACCCTGACTATGGCTGGAAGGCAAACCCCCTATTTCAATGACCATATTACACTTTATTGTGATAGGCAAATAAGGTTTACCTGCTTCAGCAGTCTCTTCCTCTCTCCTCTTGGGATTGGGGAAAAGAGTCCATCTGTGGTTTTGTAAGTTTCAGTGCAGTGTAGATTTCCTGCCTGGGTGTGTATCACTTTAACTCTGGTCTCTGCTGCATGAGATTTTGTTATGTTGCTCAGGCTGTTTGTAGGAAAAAAGCACAAAAAAAAAAATTCCACAGGCAATCTCCGGGTCCTTCTAGCTTCAAAGACCACCTCTCATCCCAAACTTCTGACACCATAGTAGGAGGACATGTGCAGAGGTACACAATGGAGACTGTTTTACGGTGAAATTAAAACAAGGCTTTATTGTGCCTATCGCTTTAAACACAGCAAAAATCAACATAAGAGAATAAGCCAAACAAAAAACCTATGTCTGCTTTGGAGACTATCTACATATGTTGCTCAGCCCTCTCTGACTGGGTTGGTTAGCTAAGCTATTTACCAGCCCCAAATCATGGAGACATTTATCAATACACATAGACATAGATAATAGTCTTATACGAAAAGTCTTATCTGTTAGCTGGGCTGCTGTAGGGGAAGCTTCTCTGCTCTCTTGGAACCGCACCCTTGTGTGCACAGGCAATGTCAGGCTCCAAGTTTAGAATCTTGTCCCCTTTGTCTTGTGGTCAGCTTGTCGCTCAAGACATCTGTCCTTCCTTGGTTCAGCCCAGTTGTGGACTAAGGAATCTCTGCTCTGTCTCCTAGTTCAGCTCAGGTGTGAGCTAAGGAGTCTCACTTCCTGTCTCAAAGGCAGGCTTTTTCTACCACCTGTAATCAGCCAGGTGGTGTTAGTTAATTGCCTACCAGCAGTTAACCACCACACTGCTGGATTAGAGACACATTTGTAAACAGGGATAAGTCCCCTGTTACACGCCTTTACAAATTTTGAGTAGTTTTACACATATACAAGTAACCCCCTGTGTGATGAGATCCACACAATCGCACTGCCCCCTGGCTGCTTGAAAAAGTACAAACCAAACAAGAACAATACAACAAAGCAATTGTAAACAATTTGATTCAGATATTAAAAGTTGGATGGATAGATTGGAAAAAAATAAGTCATTTTGAATAAGAAATGCAAATTTTTCCGTGACCAAAATGACTGAATTAAATCAACACGGAAATTGGTCAAGATATAAAGAAATGGGAGGAAATAAACTTTTAGGACATACTATAACAAAATTAGATATCTACAGAAACCCGTTTAAAACATATAGGAGACCTTATTCTACCTATCGACATCCTCATGACGCCAACAAAAAGATCGCAATAAAATGGCTCCACGGAGCAACGTAATTGGCCCTTCGAATGGTAGCCCAAGAAAACAAATTTGCACCTAGGGACAGAAGTTTCCAAAAAGAAGGAGGTATGCCTAAGACTAACGTATAATCAAATCTAAATAGTAAAAGTAATAAACAAGATTTGTTCGGGTCACGAAAAATGGTGTGGAACATGGGGAACAGAAAAATATAACGCAACATATTAGAGGGGTCATTGTTACATTCTAAATAAGGGACACAAAGGGCAGAAAGACCAGAATGGGACAGAAAGGAAGAGGAGAGAAACCCAAAGAAAATCAGAAATGGATCGAATACAACCAATCAACATCTTCAACCTCTCAAAAAACAACCCCCCCATGAGATCTTACAAATAAATAAAGGCATCTCTTGTGCTCCAATGACTGGCCCAACACAGATGTGTGTTATTCATAGACTTAAGCAAGTTTATTTGCAATCTCACACTCAAAAGGCATTTTGCGAAAACAGAGTCCCAAATTAGATGATAAACTACATATAGATAGAATTTCCTTTAATAATGATGATTGTGAGTATTGTTCTGCTTAAGTAGAACTTGAAATAGATAACCACAATTTGGACAATGTAGGTTTCTCTTTTAATTGCAATTACAATTTAAGGAATCTTGTTGAACACAGGGGATAGAGATAGTAGGGGAACCCCTGCTGCAGCCTTAGTTAAATGATAATATGAACAGTGCTTTGGGTGTAAACTGTAGTGGACATAGGAGAGAAGGAACCCAATATAGCACTCAGGTTCACACTCTGGAGATAAGTGAATGAATTAAAAACATAATCTTTATTAAACAGCATATATAAAATAGTTGTCCAACGACGTACTGAAGGTGAATTGATCCTAAATAGATAAAGCCATATTGGCTCTGGATCAAGATAAGTAGTGTGTGCCAGATGATTTTAATAAACCACTGGTACTGATGCAACACAGTAATCCTAATGCAGACCTGTGTGGTAGGTGATTATTAAGGTGTGTCCGGGTAAGTACTGAAATTGTAGGTCACAAAGGTATAATATATTCTTTTATTTTGTGGTAGGTGTGACCCAACTGATGGACATCTAAACAAATATACTATGTATATCAGTGATGATGAAAATCAATCAGCTACGCTTCTAGATATATATGCCCCTATCCGTGTTACATGACCTAAGGTAACCCTCTGGGTACTGTACTCCAGGGGTGTGTGGACCTGTGTTAACCAGCGTGGCTAAAGTCAGAGATAGGTGTCCTGACACAGGTCGTGAAAGAGGTCGGTGTCCCAGTCTGGGAGACACTGATAATATGGGGCAGGCTTGTGACTCATAAATAGACAGAAGGCTGGATAATGGTAAGAGCTGAAGGAGACCTCACAGATGTTAAGCCGCACACCAACACGGCAGGGCAGCTATTGCGTGCTGCAGGTATGTTAACTCAGTACTTAAAAACGGGAACACTATCCTTGTAACCACCTTAATGAGGCTAAAAATGACCGTCGGTGCACTTTTATCATATATAAGACTGCACTCGCAGACTACCGCATGGACTCGCGGTCACAGTAATTCAGTACTTACCCGGACACACCTTAATAATCACCTACCACACAGGTCCGCATTAGGATTACTGTGTTGCATCAGTACCAGTGGTTTATTAAAATCATCTGGCACACACTACTTATCTTGATCCAGAGCCAATATGGCTTTATCTATTTAGGATCAATTCACCTTCAGTACGTCGTTGGACAACTATTTTATATATGCTGTTTAATAAAGATTATGTTTTTAATTCATTCACTTATCTCCAGAGTGTGAACCTGAGTGCTATAATGGGTTCCTTCTCTCCTGTGAACACAGGAGATAGAATTATTGGAGTTATATCTTCTTCCTTGTGCAATCCCAAAGTGACCACATACTGTACAAGTTTTTTTTCAATCTGGTAATAAAAGATCTAGATAGTCTATGCATGCCCAGCCACTTCGACCATGGCCCCTTGCAAACATACTTACCAGAACACCCTTACTATTGGTCCAAAATTACACTTAGATTGTAAACTCTTTGGGGCAGGGACTCCTTTTCATAATGTTACTTTTAGGTCTGAAGCACGTATTCCCATTATGTGTTATACAGTTAGGTCCGGAAATAATTGGACACTGACACACTTTTCATCATTTTGGCTCTGTACGCCACCACAATGAATTTGAAATGAAACAACCGAGATGCAATAGAAGTGCAGACTTTCAGCTTTAATTCAAGGGGTTGAACAAAAATATCGTATGAAACGTTTAGGAATTGCAAACATTTTCATACATAGTCCCCTTATTTCAGGGGCTCAAATTGAATTGGACAAATTAACATTTAATTTAATTTAATTTATTTTTATTCACAATACACGGCGTTTTGGTAACATATGTTTTATGTAAATCTATTAAAAGTTAAATTTTAGATTATGTAGGAGTGCAGTATAGTGAATTCTTTTAGGAGACACATCAATTTTGTGTTCTCCTTCCCCCCTTTTTTCTGATGGACAAATTAACACAATCATAAATAAAATGTTCATTTTTAATACTTTTTCGAGAATCCTTTACAGGCAATGACTGCTTGAAGTCTGGAACGCATGGACATCACCAAACGCTGGGTTTCCTCCTTTGTGATGCTTTGCCAGGCCTTTACTGCAGCTGTCTTCAGTTGTTGTTTGTTCGTGGGTCGTTCTGTCTTAAGTTTTGTCTTCAGCAAGTGAAATGCATGCTCGATCGAGTTGAGATCAGGTGATTGACTCGGCCATTGCAGAATATTCCACTTCTTTGCCTTAAAAAACTCCTGGGTTGCTTTCGGAGTATGTTTTGAGTCATTGTCCGTCTGTAAAGTTAAGCGCCGTCCCATAAACTTCGCTGAATTTGGCTGAATATGAGCAGACAATATATCCCAATACACTTCAGAATTCATCCGGCTGCTTCTGTCTTCTGTCACATCATCAATAAACACTTGTGACCCAGTGCCATTGCAAGCCATGCATGCCCATGCCATCACACTGCCTCCACCGTGTTTTACAGATGATGTGGTATGCTTCGGATCATGAGCCGTTCCAAGCCTTCTCCATACTTTTTTCTTCCCATCATTCTGGAACAGGTAGATCTTAGTTTCACCTGTCCAAAGAATGCTGTTCCAGAACTGGGCTGGCTTTTTTAGATATTGTTTGGCAAAGTCTAATCTGGCCTTTTTATTCTTGAGGCTTATGAATAGTTTGCACCTTGTGGTGAACACTCTGCATTTGCTCTCGTGAAGTCTTCTCTTTATGGTAAACTTGGATAATGATATGCCTACCTCCTGAAGAGTGTTCTTCACTTGGATGGATGTTGTGAAGGGGTTTTTCTTTACCATGGAAAGGATCCTATGATCATCCACCACTGTTGTCTTCTGTGGACGTCCAGGCCTTTGTGTGTGGCAGAGCTCACCAGTGCGTTCTTTTTTTCTCAGAATGTACCAAACTGTTGATTTGGCCACTCCTAATGTTCCTGCTATCTCTCTGATTGATTTTCTTTTTTTTTGCAGCCTAAGGATGCCCTGTTTCACTTGCATTGAGTGCTCCTTTGACCGCATGTTGTGGGTTCACAGCAACAGCTTCCAAATGTGAATGCCACACCTGGAATCAACTCCAGACCTTTTACCTGCTTAATTGATGATGAAATAACGAAGGAATAGCCCACACATGTCCATGAAACAGCTTTTGAGTCAATTGTCCAATTACTTTTGGTCCCTTGAAAAAGAGGAGGCTACATATTAAAGAGATGTAATTCCTAAACCCTCCAATTTGGATGTGAATACCCTCAAATTAAAGCTGATGGACTGCACTTTAAGCCCATATTCATTATTTAACTGTAACTTTAATTTATTTTGGTACAGAGGCGAAATAACAAAACTTGTATCAGTGTCCAATTATTTTCGCACCTAACTGTATTATTATGTCACGTGTATTACTGCTGTGAAGCGATATGTACTTAAATAGTGCTATATAAATAAAGACATACATAATAGATAAAGACAATCTTTTAATAGAATAGCTTTAAAATGTTTAGAACAAAATACTGATATTCTAGAACAGGCTGACAAGGCTGGGGGAATAGTGATAATGAACAGGGACGATTATATAAAAGAAGATGAGAGATTATTAGGGGATACTGTATGACATACAGTAAACCAAACAGCAATCCAACACAAATATTTATACAAAAATTAGAATGATTGTTGTTCCAAAAGTAAAACAAGAAGGAATCCGAATTTGCCTACTTATTTAATAAATAACAGAGAATGGCACTGTATGGCACTATTCTATTACCTTCCAAAAATCCACAAAACCCCAACAAATTCGCCTGGGCAACCAATAATCTCAGGAATAGGTTCTCTCACTATTAATCAGTCAGAGTACAGTATGAAGATAATTTTCTACAACCACAAGGTATTGACTCTTAAATTTGACCGTAGGGACAAAATGCATCGCCTAGAGATACTAAGGGATATTGAGTGGAAAGAACATGTTTTTTGGGTATCCTGAAATACACACTAGTTATACACATATAATAGATCCCACATCTAAAGGGGGCTGAAGCTATTAGACATTTTTAAGATACACAAGTCGGGCCTATGAACTGCAGTGATGAGACATTGCAGCATAATAAGGGTTAAGTTTTTGAATAAGAATGGGCTGACCAGTGATTGAGAGGTAACAGTTCTACCGTGGGAGATCACCTTCCGTTTCTGGAGTCTACGGCAGATGGAGGCGCTGCACTGCTAAAGAGATATATGGGGTATGAATCCCAGAAGCCTGGTCCTGTGTCCCCACTACCATCGGCGAACGACTCAGCCCTCCTGTTACCAGCAGGTATCATGCACCACACGATCAGTAATGGCCAAATCTCCTACCGGGTGGGGGAAACACCGTTACACTTGCATCCCCATCGGACATGTGACTCTGAAGAGCAGAGCGACAGTGTCTGACATTTCTGTCTCCGGAAGGGTGCAAGCAAGCGATCTGTAGCCTCATGCATTCAAATACGCACAAGGTTACTTTGAAGCAGTCGCAGCAATTTCTAAGAAGCCTAGAAAAGGGCTAGAGAGTACTAAATATAATCATAAAAATTGTCCCTTACCAATTTTTTGCTCAACTTCTATGCTTACAATCAGGGCCGGATAAAGACCTTTAGAGGCCCTAACCACTGAAAAGATTAAGGTGCCCCCATATGCAATGTAAAATAGAACAATACTAAAATAAAATTGTATTTTTTGAAATTACATAAAACTTACATGTATGCTGAAATTAAAGTAGCTTTTATTTACAATTTCAATAAAAACTGCTTCATTTTTGATTTACCAAAAATGTATACAGAACACATAAATATTTGACATTATTACCATTACGTTTTTTTAAGTTAGTAAGTTACTTTAAGTTACTAATAAAACAGTATAATACTTACCTTTCCTTTGAAAATAATTGCATTATTGAAAATTAGACAACATTTTGTACATACGAACTACTATTTTTAAACAAATGTGGAACAAATTCCTAGTATAGGGATTCTAACCTTTCTATGGCTCGAATTGCCCAAACCCATACCGTAATGAGATTAAGAGAGAAATGTGGGGGTTACGCAAAGCCATCCATTGGCCGCTTATTAGGAAGCAGAAACGAGCCACAGAGGACTAACATACAAAATGGCGTCGGTCTTGGCATCTAACGAGGAAAATGAGAATGATATTAGAAACAGCAGATGTTGCAACTATTGTTACCTACAAATTTAGTGCTTAATATTCGATAAAAAAATGCTCAACTTTTTTGCATTGTGGGCCAAAATTGTCCACAAAGGGCCAATGTTACACCAGTTTCCGGTATATATAATATATAAGAAGAAAAAAAAACAATCAAGAATATATAATTCAGAAAAAGAAATCAATAATTAAACATACATTTATTGCAACACATGACAGGATCTGATTTCCTCGCATTATTTCGATCTACGTTAGTAGTACACCCCCTGGTTTAGGTGGGGATAAGTTATAAAAGAGAACAGAAAAATGGAGAAAGAGTATATAGTGGAGTGAAAGAAAATCCAACAAAGTTTTGATTTTTCCCATGGTGACTACTTTGATGCTTTTTAAAAAAATCTATTTTTTTGTGGTGCCCCTGCTTTGCTGGTGCCCTAAATATGTACTTAGTCTGCCTGTTGGGTAATCCGCCCTGCCTACAGTGTATGTTTCTTTGAATGGCATTGTGGTTACAACACCCTCTCTAAATAGGTATTATAGGCCCTTATTTACTAAGCAGTGTTTTTTTCATAAGAAATCTAGAAGCACTGGAAGATACATTATGGCCCATTAATTTGAAAACTACCATATAACACTATCATTTAATTTTCCCAAATGAAACCAGATCATAATTAGGGATAAACTGAAATGAAGCATCATTTCCTATTGAAGTCCACCTCTTGTAGCCACCCAGCCACAAATAGGAGACAAAGGCGTCAAAAGAGGAGTATTTCAACAACAAAAGTGCACCAATATATACCAAATGCAAATGTTTTTCGATTTTAATTTTATTGTTTAAATGTAAAAAAAAAGGTTTTAATAAACTGAAAACACGGGAAAACGGTATAAAAAAAATCAGTGCAGTACAACAAAACATTGTTCTCTTGCAACACTATATAGCTAATGCATAGCAATATAAAACAATGAGGTGTCTGTGTTATTGTGGTTTGTAAAAGTTGAAGGTGATATATGTTATTGAATTACAATAGGTTGGTGAGGTTTCTAGGAATCCACTGTCTGTGTCAGACGCCTGAGGTTAAATAGTCCAATAAACTCTAGGTCACCAACACAACAACCTGCTTTCTCACATTCTGGTTGTAGCACCTTATTTCATCGTTGTCTCTCAATAGAGTAGAGAAAATATGAGATGCAGCTATAATACATACAATCATAGCCACACAATTACGGCATTCCCCGTCAAAATATCTACTTCATCATTTATAAAAATTATTATTCCATCCAACACAGAATTGACTGCTGTTCTAACTCTCTCAGCGATATTATTAAACTAGCTACTCTAAGGCCTCGGCCATGTTACGTGCTTGCTGGCGGAAGCGCGCTGAGGCGCGCTCCCGCTCAGCACTGAGCCCCTACAGCCGCAATTAGAGCGGCTTTAGTAGGGGCTCACCTGCGCTTCCGCGCGCTTGCGGAAGCGCAGGTCTTGGGGGAATTTAAAATTCCCCCGCTTGCCGGCGAGACAGGCCGGTCACGTGAGCGGTTCGCCCAATGAGGGCGAACCAGCTCCGTGACGTCACTGGCCCGCCCCCGGCCAGTGACGCGCCCGCCCCCGGACCGCCCCCGGACCGCCCCCTGACGGCTGCTGAGAGCGCTTGCGGTAAGCAACCGCAAGGCCAGGGAAAGCACCCGTTTTCCCTGCGCCTCAGCGCGCCTCAGCACGCCAGCAGGGACCGTGGACTCGGCCTAAGACATGCAGGCAAACCCTATCTAAATGGGTATGTCTGTAAAATTCATTGCTGCCTGTTATATTATTTCTGAAGCAAATTTTTATCAAGAGTAGTATTGTGTATTAGGCATAATAATAGAGAAAGAATTAGATTCATGAGGTCAAGGTCATAACAAAGCAAAAATATCTACCTGGTAACTTATGCAAGTATGTTCACGAGTTGGTTACTCAAGAAAGAAAGGCACGTCATTTATCTTTTTTTTTTTTTAAACCAGATGTAGCCGTGTCCCCTCTTATCTCCGTTGCCGGGGAGGGGGACGGCTGCGGTCAGCGGGAGCTCAGCGGCGTATGCGGCAAGCGGGGGCCACCATCTTCAGTGTTCGCGCATGCGCAGGATGAGATATGCGCATGCGCAGTGAAGCAGAAATTGTGGCGTCCATTTTAGGTTTGCACATGCGCAGTGGAGTCTTTGCGCATGCGCAGTCCGCAGAGTTGCGGAGCCCATTTTAGGAGAGGCTCCGCAAGGCAAGGGACTACATATCCCAGGAGCCTGAGGGACATGCAGGTAGAATGTTGATACAGGCAGTTGCTGGCAGTATTCCTCAAAGATTCAGGGGAGCGCCAATGTTCACGTGATTATATGAAAAAGAAAAATAAAGGCAACATAGTGTGATACAGTCTCAATTCTTTCTTTCTAGTGAAAAAGGTAACCCACTCACAATTTTCCTTTCAAAAATCAGGCATTACAGAGACACTCCTCTCTCTGTTTAGAGCAATGAGCATGGATATCCACAGGTGTAGACCCCTTTCACTTTTTCTCCACCACCGCACGAATACCCAGAAATAATAAGAAATACCAAAATTGCGCAATAACGTCTTAAAATGTATTGGAGATCATCACAGATAAAACATATGGCTATGCACTCACATAAGTAATAATAGGTACAGTCTTTGTACGAAATCCCGATAATTACAGCAATTCACAGGTACACAGTGTGTTTCTTCCCTCTGCTTCTCTGCTCCCATCTACGTCACATCCGGTTGACGCAGGGCTGTGGGCGGAAGTGCTGTAAGGGGGATCTCCGGCTGCCAGGACTTCGTAACCCCGACTTGCACAGACTGGATGCTGAACACAGGATTCTACGCGTTTCGTCGGTACGACTTCTTCAGGAATCTAATTGCTCTATCACTGCTTAGCATATTTATAGGCACAGAACTAGTGAATTAATTAATCACTTAATTACATTCCATATGGTAAAAACTTGATGGTAATTGGTGGTGATTGTTACGCAACTACTCATTACATAGTAGTGCTCCAAAAAATTTTTATAACACATAATGGTATAAAAATGACAATCTATTTAATAAGCATGAATGTTACATAATTAAAAACATTTAAGAAATTTTCATTAAAAAGTTCTGTGCCTATAAATATGCTAAGCAGTGATAGGGCAATTAGATTCCTGAAGAAGTCGTGCCGACGAAACGCGTAGAATCCTGTGTTCAGCATCCAGTCTGTGCAAGTCACAGTTGCGAAGTCCTGGCAGCCGGAGATCCCCCTTACAGCACTTCCGCCCACAGTCCTGCGTCAACCGGATGTGACGTTGATGGGAGCAGAGAAGCAGAGGGAAGAAACACACTGTGTACCGGTGAATTGCTTTATCTATCAGGATTTCGTACAATGACTGTACCTATTATTCCTTATGTGAGTGCATAGCCATATGTTTTATCTGTGATGATATCCAATACATTTTAAGACGTTATTGAGCAATTTTGGTATTTCTTATTATTTCTGGGTATTCGTGCGGTGGTGGAGAGATAAGTGAAAGGGGTCTACACCTGTGGATATCCATGCTCATTGCTCTAAACAGAGAGAGGAGTGTCTCTGTAATGCCTGATTTTTGAAAGGAAAATTGTGAGTGGGTTACCTTTTTCACTAGAAAGAAAGAATTGAGACTGTATCACACTATGTTGCCTTTATTTTTCTTTTTCATATAATCACGTGAACATTGGCGCTCCCCTGAATCTTTGAGGAATTCTGCAATCAAAAAGACTAAGAGAACAGTCTTTACAAGGGTTTTGAGTAGCTTTTCTATTAGCACCTTTTACACTGGGTGGTGGATTTATCACATGATTAACTAATAGATCACAGTTCACGTTGTAATTGAATTTATAGATATTATTTCTGTCATTTGCTTTTAAACACATTGTTACACATATTTCACTTTTTTAGGACATTGTTATAAGTAAGCGCCGTTGCAATCACATTTTTTTCACTAGTTGCTGGCAGTGACTGGCAGTTGGAAGAAGGAGAGCAACCGTTAAGGTAGTGTCCAGGGAGCAGTGCTTCCCTGGACTAGGACTAGGATTGTCCCAGCTAGGTCCTAAATCCCCATCTAGATTGTGGCTACTATAGAGAATACCCCAGACAGGGACGCTTCCCTTTAGCTTTATAGTGTCAGGTGTAGCACCAGCGAAGAGATGCTACGCGGTGAGCTGCTGCCTGTGGTCTGGGATCAGACCACAGGCCCCTATAGGCATTAAGGGACACCCTCAAGCTGGAGCTCCCTCAAGAGGTGAACGCCTATGCGGACCAGAGAGAGAGGATTCAGCAGACATTGTGGGATCAAAAGGATCCTTTTTGATCATTCAGTGGTACCTGGGTACAGGAGTGTCCAGGGAGGTAAAGTGCACCAACGGTCCACAGGGGTAGCGCTACTCCCTACACTTGGGTGGGACTGACTCTAATTGGGGGAGAACACCAGGGGTTTTGGTGCCAAGCACCCTATGTACTTTGGGGGACACCCACCCTGTGCGGTTAATATTGTTATTGTACTGTTAAATATGTGTTAGTAAAGATAAGTAGTCATACCAGTGTGTGTGTATCTTTATTCATTGACTACATTGGTTCCTGAGAGGGGTTGTCCTGCAGCACCGGGATCCCTCCCAGGTGGAGGCGCTGAATACTCTACTCTTTCCTAGATATGTCTCAGCATCTCCCCTCATGAAATCCCTCTCCTGGCTTCCGATCAAATCCCGCATCTCACACTCCATTCTTCTCCTCACTTTTAAAGCTTTACACTCTTCTGCCCCTCCTTACATCTCAGCCCTAATTTCTCGTTATGCACCATCCAGACTCTTGCGTTCTTCTCAAGGATGTCTTCTTTCTACCCCCTTTGTATCTAAAGCCCTCTCCCGCCTTAAAACTTTTTCATTGACTGCCCCTCACCTCTGGAATGCCCTTCCCCTCAGTACCCGACTAGCACCCTCTCTATCCACCTTTAAGACCCACCTTAAGACACACTTGCTTAAAGAAGCATATGAATAGGACTGTGGCTATTCTGAACACATGGCACATAAAGCTTGGCCCCCTGCAGATGCACTTACCAGAACTCCCTCCTACTGTCTCTGTACGTTCTCCCTACCTACCAATTAGACTGTAAGCTCCTCGGGGCAGGGACTCCTCTTCCTTAATGTCTAAAGCACTTATTCCCATGATCTGTTATTTATATTATCTGTTATTTATTGGATTACCACATGTATTACTGCTGTGAAGCGCTATGTACATTAATGGCGCTATATAAATAAAGACATACAATACAATACAATACCGATATAACGCCACCACCCCAGGCTCCCAGTGAAGGAGGATTAGGCCTCCTGTACACTAAACAGGTATTCAGCACGCGTAGTTCCCTAAGTCACGGGGAAAAGGGGCTACACAATCATTCAGTTATGTACTAAAATATACTTACTGCTACGGTATATATAGTTCTAGATTAAGTTGAACTGCTTAAAAATTGTATAAAATCTATAAACCTTACAATCTATGTTTCGCCAGTGACGCACAGGGATAT
This sequence comes from Ascaphus truei, assembly GCF_040206685.1. Taxonomy (NCBI): domain Eukaryota; kingdom Metazoa; phylum Chordata; class Amphibia; order Anura; family Ascaphidae; genus Ascaphus; species Ascaphus truei. The sequence goes on along the minus strand of NC_134486.1, from coordinate 233,197,604 downwards.
ACAGTACAGTACCGTGACTTGCCAAAGAACACAATGAGCTGACATTGGGATATGAACTGGATTCACCATCTTCAAAGGCAGTGAGGTTACTACTGAGCTACCCATTTTCCCCATGTTTAAAATTGTTTAATTGAATCGCAAGACATATTTCTTGTACTAAGCATATTGTACTGTAATTACTCTCATAGTGTAAGCCAGTGGTTCTCGAACCTCTCCCCAGGGCTCTGAGCCAGACCAGGTTTCTGAGGCAAACCATCCATTCATATGCAAATAATGTGCATTCACCTGTGTGCAAGTGCATTGCTTATTCTTGAAGCCTCAAGTGGCTGCTGGTCCTTGAGGAGCAGTTTGAGGAACACTGTGCTAGGCAGTTCTGTATACTGTACATTTAGTATATTGAAATGAGTACAAAGTTGGGGAACACCACACAAGCAGTGGGTTTGTACTGGTTTGTGCCCTTTAGTGAATCATGCCCATTGGATATATGTACAGTATATGTTTATTTACACAGTATTATACATATACTCAGCACTTCAGAGAATAAACATAGTGGCTCATTTACAGTTGGCCAACAAAAGTGGAGTCGCAGCGCAAATTGGGTCGTTAATAAAATGAATCAATAAGCAGCACAGAGACATGTCTATTCCAAATTTATTTAAATCAGCTCAACATGGGTGTGCAGAGGTTATATAGCACCTGTCTTGTTTTAGCATCTGTAACACGTTGCTCACCACAAACCAGACGCGACCGCGAGGCTGAGGTAGGGAATTGTATAAACGCCAACCCACAACCGTGGGGGCGTGCCTAGAGTGTAGATTGGTCTTGCAAGCCGGGTCGGGAGTATAGAAGGTACAGTAGTCGTTTATATTTGCCGGATCTGGATTGCAGAGTAGTGGATCATTGGGGTACTTTGCCAAGGTCAGGATAGGAGAGTGTAGAGTAATCATTGCGAGGATAGCCGAGGTCAGGAGTAGAGAGTTCAGAATGGTTGCATATAAGCCGGGTCAGGAGAGGAGAGATGCGGAGTCCAATACGAAGCAGGGGGTCAGGCAGGAACAAGACAGGATGCAACAAGGTACCAGGTAAGAATGCAGCAAGGCACAGCGTCACACTAGGTTATGCTCAGCAATGAGAGAATGAGCAAGGCAGCTATTTAATGTGCCATCAACCAATTGAGAGCCAGGGCGGAGCAGAAGAGGGGAATCCCATAGGCTGCTGGGTCACACAGGTGAGCCCTATGACACAGCCTGATTAGAAGTGGAGGCGGAGCTACATGTCAGCAACGTCGCCGACATGGAGGACTGGCGACCAGGTCGCGGGTCAATTGTGTACTGCGCATGTCCCTCTGCGGAGCGTGCCCAAGTTTTGGAGGCGGTACTGAACGCGCGCGTCACTGGGATCAGGGACGGACACCGGGACGCACGTCACTCCCGCGCAGGGCCTGCCTGTCACAGGAGCGGGGGCGGAGACTGGGAAGAAGGTTAGAGGGGAGGCTAGGTGAACGAACGTGCCGCACGCCTTTGCGGAGGCGGGCCTTGGAGAAGGAGCCTGCGGGAGGACAGACTGCGCGCATGCGCGTAACCGGACCGTGAGATCGCGCATCCTGGGCATCTGACATGGCAGGGATTCTCAGGTGAGGAGAAGGTCTCCAGCCGCCAGAATGGCGAATCCTCACAGTACCCCCCCTCTAGGAACGACCTCCGGACGACTCCATGAAGGCTTGTTTGGAAACTTCAAATTAAAGATACGGACCATCCTGGCTTTGTGAACACGATGACTTGGAATCCAGGATCTTTCTTCAGGGCCAAAACCCTTCCAGTGTACAAGATAGTGTAACGAGCCTCTTGAGAACTTGGTGTCCAAAATGGATTGTATCTCGTACTCGGGTTGACCTTGCACCATGTGAGGAGTAGGAGAAATAGGAACAGAGTGTACATTCTGGACAACTAACTTGAGTAAGGAAACATGAAAGATGGATGGAATCCTCATTGAAGCAGGCAGCAAGAGTCGGTACACGACTGGGTTGATCCTTTCTGTGATAGGAAATTGACAGAGAAATCTGGGTGCGAATTTCATGGAAGCCACCTTCAGCCTTATGTTTCTGGATGACAGCCAGACCTTATCGCCAATTTGAATTCCTGAGCCGGTCTGTTGTGGCGATCTGCCTGGGTCTTCTGCCTATTGGTGGCTGTCCTGATGTTTACCTGAACCTTTTCCAGAGATTTTTCAGTTCTTTAATCCGGTCGTCTGCCGCTGAGACCCCCGATGAGGAAGAAGAGAGAGGAAGAGTAGACGGGTGGAACCCGTAGTTCACGAAAAACGGGGACTCCAGGTTTGATCCGCTTTGTGCGTTGTTATGAGCAAATTCTGCCCAGGGCAAAAGCTCGGACCAGTCGTCCTGGTAATTGGACACAAAACATCGTATGTACTGTATTGTTCTAGGGACTGATTGGTCCTCTCAGTCTGACCTTTTGTTTGTGGGTGATATCCAGAGGAAAAATGAAGAGAAATGCCCAGTAGTAGGAAGAGCACCAGAAGGGAGACACAAACTGAGACCCTCTATCTGACACAATGACCAGTGGTACTCCGTGAAGTCGGAAGATTTCTCTGATGAATATATCAGCCAATTTGGAAGAGTTGGGAAGGCCCTTGAGAGATATAAAGTGGGATTGCTTTGAGAATCGATCCACCACCATGAGGATCGTGTTCATGCCCCTGGATACAGGTAGATCAACAATGAAATCCATGGACAAGTGTGTCCATGCCCGGTCGGGAACAGGTAAGGGCTGAAGAAGTCCCGAAGGGAGATTCCTAGGAGTTTTAGTCCTGGCACAAGTTGGGCACGTGGCTACGAGAGTCCTTGACATCTTTCTGAATCTCGGGCCACTAGAATGTTCTGGAGATGAGATCTAAAGTTCTCCTGGTCCTCGGGTGACCTGCAGATTTGGAGGCGTGACTCCATTGGAGAGCTTTTTTGCGATGCAGGGAGAAGTGTAAAGACGACCCTCAGGAACTGTAAGATCGGCAGGGATGTGGTCCTGTTGCCGCACAATATTTTTAAGGACATTGAAGGTAGTTGCAGAAGAATGTTTTTTTGTTGGTCCTCAGATTTGTCGTCCAAAGAGAATTGACGAGACAGGGCGTCAGATTTGACATTCTTGGTTCCAGGAAGATAGGAAATTATCAAGATGAATCTTGAGAAAAAGAGTGCCCATCTGGTTTGGCGGGCTCCTAGGCAACGGGCTCCTTCGATGTATAACAGATTTTTATGGTCCGTCAAGATTGTTATGGGATCTTCAGTACCTTCTAGAAGGTGTCTCCATTCTTCGAGTGCTAATTTCATGGCCACGAGTTCACGGTTCCCGATATCGTAATTGAATTCAGCGGAAGAATTTTTTTTAGAAAAAAAACGCACAAGGGTGCAACCTGGAATGAGTCTTCCTCTGGGAGAGAACAGCACCAACACCGACATCAGATGTATCGACTTCAAGGGTAAATGGAAGTTTGGGATCGGGATGGATAAGAATAGGTGCGGACACAAACACCTTTTTAAGGCGAGAAAAGGACTGAAAGGCCGTGGGAGACCAAGATGTGGGATCTGCTACTTTCTTAGTTAATGCTGTAGGAGGGGCTACTAAGGAAGAAAAGTTCTGGATAAATTTGCGATAATAGTTGGAAAATCCTAGAAACCGTTGAATGGCTTTGAGAGTGGTGGGTTGAGGCCAATCCAGTACCGCTTTGACTTTCACAGGGTCCATGGTAAGGCCAGTATTGGAGATGATGTATCCTAAAAAAATGGTAGATGCTTGATGGAATTGGCACTTTTCGAGTTTGGCAAAGAGTCAATTTTCCCGTAGACGAAGGAGTACTTGTTTGACGTGAGACACATGTTCCTGTTTGGATTTAGAAAAAATCAAAATGTCATCCAAATAGATAATCATGAAAGAATTGAGAAGATCCCTAAAGATTTTGTTGACAAAATCTTGAAACACAGCTCGGGCATTACACAGACCAAACGGCATGACCAGGTATTCATAATGTCCATCTCTAGTATTTAATCCAGTTTTCCATTCGTCGCCTTGACGAATTCCGATTAGATTATAAGCCCCACGTAAATCTAATTTGGAGAAAATGTTAGCGCCTTGTAGGCGGTCGAAGAGCTCTGATATGAGAGGAAGTGGATAACGATTTTTAATTTATTTATTTATAAAATATTTTACCAGAAAGTAATACATTGAGAGTTACCTCTCGTTTTCAAGTATGTCCTGGGCACAGAGTTAAGACAAATAATACATGGTTACAAATACAGTTACATAAATGAACAGGGTATACATTATATACAAGACATTGCATGCACAGTTAAAGAAAATATATATTATGGGCGTATGAAACAGTTACAGACCAGATTAAAATGTGAGGCAGCCTTAGATTTGAAAGAACTTAAACTGGTGGTGGATGTGAGAGTCTCCGGTAGGTTGTTCCAGTTTTGGGGTGCATGGTAAGAGAAGGAGGAACGGCCGGATACTTTGTTGAGCCTTGGGACCATGAACAGTCTTTTGGAGTCTGATCTCAGATGATTAGTGCTGCATGTGGTAGGGGTGAGGAGCTTGTTCAGATAGCTGGGTAGCTTGCCCATTAAGAATTTAAAGGCAAGACAGGAAAGGTGAATTTTGCGCCTAGACTCTAGTGATGACCAATCTAGTTTTTTGAGCATTTCGCAGTGATGTGTGTTTTAGTTGCATTGGAGAACAAAACGACAAATTGAATTGTAGAGGGTGTCAAGTTTGCGAAGGTGGGTTTGAGGTGCCGAGCTATATACTATATCTCCATAGTCAATAATTGGCATTAGCATCTGCTGTGTGATACGCTTTCTGACCAGGAGACTTAGGGAGGATTTGTTCCTGTAAAGTACCCCTAGTTTGGCATAGGTCTGTTACACCAGTGCTGCCCGCAGACCAGACCCGTCTCTTATACTGAGGTGGGGACGTATATGTGCACGCACCTGCAGCAGAAGGAGCGTGTCCGCAGTGTGGTGGTTTTGGCGTTGCCAGGCCAGGTGGAAATAGCTGTAGCAATACTTGCCGGTACTGGTGAAAGAAGAGATGTAGTCGTTGCCGTTTGCCAAGGTCTGGGAGAGGATCCGGAAGGTCGGGGTCCAAGCTGAGGTCGAGGGGCATGAGAAGCAGCGAGGTCAAGTGAGAGCCGGGGTCCAGAGCCAGAGAGTGAAGTCCACCAAGCCGGGTCGTAACCTGAATAAACGAAGACAAGAGATAGATCCAGAATAGACATCCGCTAGTAGAGACTATGTCGAGCGATGTGGGAATGACAAGACAGGCATTATATAGTGTGGCTGGCGAATAGAAAGAGGAGGCAGACCTGGAGGAGTGCATGGAGCCGTCCTGGATAGGCTGCCTTGAGGAGAATGCAGGTGAGCAGCTTTGGGGCATGATTGCAGCCTGTGTGTGAGTTGGGGGCGTGGCTTCACTGCAGGAGTAGTGAATAAATTTGTGCGCTCCATAACGAGGGGGAGCGCGCGCCCATGAGTGGTAGCAGCCGCCAGAGCCCCAGCCGCCCGCGGAACAGTGGCCTCCCACCGGGGATGAGAGGGGAGTCCCCCAACCACGGGGACCGGACGGGACCGGTGAGGGGGACGTCCCGCAGCAGCGGGCGCAACGAGAGGGGAGGGGAGGTCACGCTGCGACCCTCGTGACCCCCGAATCCTCACAAGGTCTTGGTTGTCAGGGTATCAATGTGCATCCTGAATGTTAAGTGGGAGTCAAACCATATGCCCAGGTATTTAAAACTAGTGACAGGGGTTAGGGTGGTTTTAATCTGGAGCTCAGTCGCTGGAAGCTTTAAAAATTTAGTCTTGGTCCCAAATACCATTGTTACAGTCTTGTCAGTGTTTAAAAACAGTTTGTTGTGGGAAATCCAGATTTTGAGTCTCAAAAAGTCAGACTGAAGTATGTGTTGAAGGTCAGAGAGGCTATGGCTGTGTGCATATAGGAGTGTGTCACCTGCATACATGTGTATTGAGGCTTCCTTACAAGCTGTGGGAAGATCATTGATGAACACTGAGAAGAGTAGGGGCCCCAGAACAGAGCCTTGCGGGACACCACAGGTGATATCCAGGGGGTTGGAGTTAGAGCCTGAGATGGACACATGTTGGGATCTACCTGATAGTAGGAGTGAAACCAGTTTAAAGCATGCTTCCCTATTCCAGAGCTCTGGAGTTTGTTAAGCAGGATAGCATGATCAACAGTATCAAAAGACTTTGCAAAATCTAGGAATACTGTACCCGTGATTTGCCCCCGTGATTTTACTGAGACCCTGATAGTCAATACATGGTCGTAACAACCCATCTTTCTTTTTGACAAAGAAGAATCTGTCGCCAGCAGGGGAGGTAGAGTTACGAATGAATCCTCTCTGTAGATTCTCGGCAATGTATTCACTCATGGCCTTTGTCTCAGGCATGGATAATGGGTAAGTGGCCCCTCTGGTCGGAGACGTACCTGGGAGTAATTCAATGGGACAATCAAAAGGACGATGTGGAGGTAATACATCAGACTTGACCTTATCAAAGACGTCGCTGAACTCGGCATACTCCTCAGGCAATAGTACCCTTCCCTTCTCTTCGGACGTGGTGGTTCCACAGATGCTACTGGATTCTATGATACAGTTCTTGGTACAGAAGGAGCTCCATAGGATGGGATCCTTATTCAGCCAATCCACACGGGGATTATGAATCTGTAACCAGGGAAGGCCGAGAATTACTCCTACGGAAGATGTATGTATCACATTGAATGGAATCTTCTCCAGGTGATCGTTACCTGTCTTAAGATGAAGAACCTCGGTCACCAATGAGATAAAGGGTGGTTGAAGTGGTCTTCCATCAATGGCCTCAAGACCAATGGGGTTCTTCCTGCGTCTGAGGGGAATGTGGTGATGTTCTGCAAAACCTTGGTCTATAAAATTGCCTTTTAAAACCAGAGACAAACATAAAACACAGACAGAGCTCAATGCACATCCAGCGAAACTTTATACACGGTACAGTGCCTAAATATACATGTATTGATATCTATTAAATAAAATGGTCTTTTAGTTTAACATTTTGGCCAAATTGTTGTAAGCCCCTGAGCCACTGCACGGCAGACCAAATCTCAAGGGTACCTAACACTAATATAAATGCTTAATAACCTGTGCATTGCCAGGAAGAATGATTTATAATAAATCTGTCAAAATTAGTTGCAAAGTTCTAAGTCTGATTGAAGCTTTTATTAACCTGTACATTACATTACTACGCTTGTTGGCCCTTGAGCACTGGTGGCAGAATACATCTGCTTTTCTTCTTCAGATAATTTATAAATAACTGACCTGTAGTCATACTGTACATGGCGAGCAATACTGATCTTACTGCTCCTCCCACAAATTCCAAGATTGTTGCACCCCCTCCTCATCCTCTCTCTCTCATCCCCCTTGTCCTCTCACCCCTCCATTCATCCTCTCTCATCCCCCCATCCTCCCTCACCCCTCCCTTCATCCTCTGTTACCCCCCATCCCTTCATTCTCTCACCCCCCCCCTCCCTGTCATTATCAGTACTGTAGCTTTCAAATTTAGAATTCAAAATCCAGCTTTAAATTGCATATTGAATCATGCCATTGAATAGGTAACCTGCTCTGCCTTCTTGGGGATGATCTGTAAGTAAGAAGGTGCTGCAGAGATTGCAATGCTGCTGTGATGAGAGCTGAGTTATTGAGCCTTTCTGAGATTTTACAATGGTGGTTATTTTTAATAGATCTTGAAAATGGGAAGACTGTTAGTATAGTAAAAGAAAAGTGAGGGTGAGTGAGCAATTAAACAAAGTTGCCAGTACTGTATGTACTGTCTGCCACCACACACACACACACACACACACACACACACACACACACACACACACACACACACACACACACGACACAGACAGAAAGACAGACACACACACACTGAAACACACACATACACTCACACAGATACACACACACAGAGACATATATACACACACACACTGAGACATTCACTCAAACACACACTGAGGCACACACATACAGGCAGGACACAGGACACAGACAGAAAGACAGACACCCTGAGTAGGGTGACCAGATTTTCTAAATGAAAAACCGGGACACATAAAAAATTATTTAGAAAACAAATTACATCGTGTGACGCACCCCGTTGCCATGACAACGAGACACTGACATCAGACGGTGACATGTTGCCATGACAATGTGGCATCACGTGATGCCTCGGCGCCATAATGCGTCCCGTTGTCATGACCCACACACAGAGTCACTGACCCACACACAGAGCCACACAGAGCCACACACACACAGCCATTGACCCCCCCACACACACACTGACCCACAGAGCCACACACACACTGACTCACAGAGCCACTGACACACACACACACACAGCCACACACATACACACTTACAGAGCCACACACACACTCACAGAGCCACATACTCACAGAGCCACACACACAGCCACACACACTCACAGAGACACACACACTCACAGAGCCACACACACTCACAGAGCCACACACACACACACTCACAGAGCCACTCACAGAGCCACACACACTCACAGAGACACACACACAAACCTCTACCTGCTCTGAGAAGGAAGCAGCTCAGTGTGCTCTGTCCTCCAACCAGTCCTGCAAAAGCCCCGCCCCGGCTTCCTCCCACCTCCAACCAATCCCCTGCGGCCCGCCATCCTGCAAAGCCCCGCCCCCAGCAACCTTCAACCAATGCCTTGCGGCCCGGCCGGCATTCTCCAAAAGCCCAACCCCCCGGCATTCTGCAAATCCTCACCTGCTACTTGTCACGCCTGTATGCCCGCAGACCTGGCAAGACCCCAATACTGAGGTGGGAACGGTATTACACCACACACCCACAGCAGTGGGAGCAAGCCCGAAGTGTGGTATAGCGTTGCTGGGCCTGTTGGAAAAGTGGTTAGGATACTTGCAACGTCTTGTAGGGTTAAACGTAAGAATGGTCGTGTCCGTGTGTCAATGTCCAGGGGTCCAGAGAGCAGAGTAGTCGAAGTTCAAAGCCAGGTCCAAGGATTCCAGAGGTCAGCAAAGTAGAGTTCGTAGCAAGGTTCAAGGGGTACAGAGAGTAGGGCAGTCCAGGACAAGCAGGGGTCAAAGCAAGGGAAATCCAAAGTAACACAGGAGCAGGGTATAGCAGGGACACAGAGGGAGCACAGCATAGGTCAGCACACACAGGGAAACAGGAACTATGCAGAGCGATGATAGAGAGGACAGACAGGGATTATAAAGGGAGACACACCAATAGGAGAGAGGGGAGGAGTAGAGAGAGAAGTGGGAGACAACAAGGATAGGTCAGGGAGAGAAGAGGAGGAGACAGAAGGATCAGAGAGCGAGATAGCCTGCAGGGAATGGCAGGAGGAGTCAGGAGAGTGACAGGGCTTAGAAGAGGAGCGTGTGCGCGCGCCCTCTGTAAGCTGAGGGTGCGCGCGCACAGGCTGCGTCACCAGACGCGCGGAGCGCCTCGCCGCGGGCACCCCAGCAGAGGGAAGCAGAGGACCGGACGGGGCCGCCACCGGAGGTGAGGTACAGCCAGCGGGCATAGAGAGTGTCTGGGAGCAGGAAGCGTTGCTGCAGGGGCTCGGGGACCGCGCGCACACGAGAGACTTGCGGGGCATGCGCTGAGGCAATGGGGCAGAGAAAGAGGAGGATGGAGCAGGGCAGGAGTGGGTAAGTGCAGAGAGATTGGTAAGAGAGGGGACAGAGGAAGAGCAAGAAGGGGGAGGAATCCCCTGAACCGTCACACTACTGCATCTTCTCCTCACCGCCCAAGCGCCGCCCCGCCGCATCGTGCAGCGCTCCCGCATCGTGCGCCACTGCATTCTGCTACAAGAACTGGGACCAGGGCCAAAAACCGGGACATTACCGGGACGGGACATTACCGGGACGGACCAGCAACCGGGACAGGAATGAAAAAACCGGGACAAATGGTCACCCTAACACTGAGACACACACACACATATACAGACAGGACACAGATAGACAGACACACACTGAGACACACAGACACAGCCTCACCTCTCTGCTGCATGCTTTTCCTCCGCTCTTTGGCCCCACCCCCCAGGCTCCTGCCACCTCCCGATTGGCTGAATTACACAGCAGCAACCAATCAGAAGCTGCCCAGCCCCCAAGCAGCAGCAGCCCTGCTCTATCCCATGTCCGGTATTACCTCTCATATTTTACCGGACATGGGAACCAAATACCGGACACCTGGCAACCCTAAGAGCGAGCCGGGGTGCCGGGCGGGGGGAGAGCATTGGCGGGCATGCATGGGCCGGGTGCGTGGGGCCCCCAGGCAACTGCCCAGCGTGCCCATACGTTAAGACGGCCCTGTGTGTAGCCATGCCACCTTTGGCTACTAACCTGCCCTACTCCTGGCAGTAAGTCCTGGTACAATCAGGCTGCCAGTAGCCAATATGAGTTTTTCCCACTCACTGGAGCAGCACTTGAGTGACAGTGGGAGGCGGTGACATCCAGCCTGAGCATGTCCAAACATGGAACAGACCTGGTGCCCTCCTCCTAGCTGTATTTAAGGGCAGTGCCATCCCAAATTTAGTAGTGCCTCTACCCACTTGAGAGAGGCAGATGACACAGCCAAGAGCCTGATTATTGGGCCTCCTCTGGTCCTCTTCCCCTTTGGGGAGAGTGAGTGTGTACCATACCTCTGCCCCTGCTAGCGGCAGGGAAGATCTGGGACTGTTGTGGGTGCCCCTGGCCTGTAGTGAAGGCCCTTAGACCATCCTTCTGTGAGTAGCTGCCAGTTGCTGCATTGGGCAGAACCCTGCTGTGTACTGTGCTGCACAGAGTGAGAGAATAAACCCTTCCTGTTATACTCCCGCCTAGTGTGTGATCTTACTGGGGGGGGGGGGAAGAGGTGATAGTTCTACTGTAGAAGATCATCTCTACTTATCTGGAGCCTACAGCATATGGAGGCGCTGCACTGCTAGAGAACCATGTAGGTAATGTTCCCCAGAGACCTGATCCTGTGTCCCCACTACCATCGCAGCTCAGCCCTCCTGTTACCAGAAGGTATCATGCACCACATACGTGGCCCAATCTGCCACCGGGTGGGGGAAACACCGTTACAAACGTATAGAGCTAGAATTATCTTGCTTGCAAAATAATAAAGTACTCCAGAAGTACCGCCTAAGACCTCACATTATCATGGCCATTTTACAGCCTAAAATACTGCAGTGCTTTCTTTTGCCATCCTCATTTGCTGCATCCTGAGCTGAGTTAAGGGCGTGTGCTAATTCAATTCAGTGCAAACGTTACATGGGCGTATGTAAAAATCATGCATAGCCAATGGTGCTAATCATACCTCATTAGCATATTTTATGACATGTTGCTATTTTTGTGATTACATTTAAACTCTAAATCTGGTGCATAGTGCTTGATAAAAAAAAATCTAATGAATACAGTAATGCTATATTTATAGTACCCTGCATAAACTTTTATTAAATTGAATTTGTCCCCAAAATGTTCTGTTGTCACAAAGGGCTGTGAAAACCTACTAGTATGACCCAAAGAATGTGGCTTTTCCACTGGACTGTTTCCAAGACTGAGTTTGTGTGTGAGTGTGTGTGTGTTTCCTCTCTGTAAAGTCACAACCCTGTTTATCTTAGTTTTTGACCTGTTTGGGTTAAAACCAAGATAAATTGCAAATGAGCGAAAACCACCAGCAAACTCCCACGGTTATAGTTATTACTGCTGAAGTAGGTACATCATCTGCTGTGTGTCTGTGCTCTCATCCTATTCTGCCTCTTAGTCAGCAGTACAAGATTGAAACAAGACATGGCATTGGAAGTACGTGGGGTGAAGTTAAGAACAGACCTCTGCAGATCTGGGCCTCGGTGAGCTAGAAAGTAAGCCTCACTAAACACATTCTCCTGTTCTGAATAAAAAGGGTGTCGCTCCTGATATTCACCTTATTACAAAAAATTTTTATTTCATATCTTTGTATATTTTCTGACCTCCTTAGAATTAAAGCGCTGGCTGCTTCTATGAAATAAAAACAGTTCCAGAAAAGCATTTGGCGTCAACTATGTGAATATGAAGTCTCATAAAAAAGGTTAGGAAATCCTGTTTTAGATTTAAAGTTCCTATTTGCCAAGGACCAGTTCACTTATCACTTTAGGAGGATTTCCCTTTGCTGCGTCTTGGAGATCTCTACAGAAACCCAGAGTTATCGCCATGTTTATTATTATTATGGAAAAAAATGTTAATATAAAATGTACATTTAGCTATAATATACTGTTTTGTATAGTACTACAGTATGAACACAACTAGTCCCTTTAACTACAATTAGTGGATGCAGCCAATGTTAGTCGATGTCCCTAATTTAAAGCAGCAATAATATGTCCCCCCTTTTTTCTTTTCTTATTTGTGAATGTAAAGCAGGTGAGTATGTATATTTCTACATTCTTACCTAAGCTGGTAATCGTTTGGTGCGCCTGTTATAAATCTGTCAAATCCTGATTGTGTGACTAACAAAATGGCCACCTTCTAACCTTGTGCTGCAGTCAGTGAAATGCTGCAGCTGTTATGTAACATCATATTACTACATATGCTGGTTTCCGCTTTCTGAATGAGTCAACGAAGTGAACCAGCACCAGGTGATAGTGCTGATGTGAGTGAAGCAGCCTATTTTGATCTGGTTTAATACTGATTGGCCGGCAAAGCCGGCCAATTCAGTTAAACAGCAATTCTACTTGTTGCCAAGTAGAACAAAGAAAAACCAGTCAAACAAATATATAAGGGAATCAACAAGTGCACTGTAAAAAGTGCACTTAAAAAAGAAGGGTTAACTCAGAAGAACCCATGATGGGGGATACCGAGCAGAGCACCCCGCCTAACGCCCACTGGGAGGCAAACTCCGAAACCGTCCCAGCGGACTTGGCGTACATGAACTCTGCCCGAATACGGGAGTGCACCAGCGCCCGGAATACTGCCACGATGTTCGTTGGGACCCCCCTCTCCAAACGCTACTTCCTGGTCTTGTAAATGGCTACCTTAGCCACTGCCAGGAGCAGGTTGACTAGGAGATCCCTAGGCTTATTGTCTCGGGAGGAATGTGGTATATGTGGTGCTCAAAATTGAGCAGGTAGCATCCTTAAGCATATTGTTAATAAGATCCTTAATTAGGAAGTCCGGCGATGATGGAGTGCCCCTCAATAATGCATTAAATCTGCGTGATAACTGTAGGGGAAGTGACAAGTGGAGTCAGTTGAGACAACCACAGGGATGTACACAATAATCACCCTAACAGCATAATGAGGAGGAACTATGTCCATGACAGCAGGATTTGAATAAGGCACATTGGCACTTTACCTGCTCCTTCAGGGGGCACTCTCAGGATCAGTAGCGTGCAGTCCATCCATAGGAAAATTCAAGAGGGTAGTTGGTGTGGGTAGAGCACAGCTTCCAGACTCCCTGCAATGTGAAGCAGGGAAAACAAAACCAGGCCACTCCGCAGTAGTTTCAAATTTGTATTAGCCAACTAACACATACAGGGAAAAAAGGGGACAAATAGAACGCACCTACGCGTTTCGTACAAAGGTACTTTGATAAAGTACCTTTGTACGAAACGCGTAGGTGCGTTCTATTTGTCCCCTTTTTTCCCTGTATGTGTTAGTTGGCTAATACAAATTTGAAACTACTGCGGAGTGGCCTGGTTTTGTTTTCCCTGCTTCACATTGCAGGGAGTCTGGAAGCTGTGCTCTACCCACACCAACTACCCTCTTTATTGTCTCGGGACACTGGGCACCCAAAAATAAAATGATGAGGAGAGAAGTTTAACCAGAACTGCAGGAGAAGGCTCCTCAAGAAGGACAAGAGGGGCTGCAGTCTGGCGCAACTCAAATAAATGTGAAATACGGACTCCCGCTCGCCACAGAAAGGACAGGCGGCGGGGGAGTTCGTGAAGTGTGCCAAATACTCTCCTGTGTTCAGTGCACCGTGGAGGACCCTCCAACTCAAATCCCCGGCGGGACGGGGAACCAAAGCTGAATAGAGCTCTCTCCACCGGGGTCTCTCGCCCTCGTTCCCAAAAAATACCCGCCTCCAGATGGTATCTGGGCGGGTGACAAGGGCGAGGTAGTGCACTATATGGAGCACCAGAGAATACAGGACTTTCCTTGGCATGCCGCGAAAACATGCCGGGGACATATCCCCCAACCTGCTGAGGTTTGGGGAGATAGGAGCCCGAGGGGGTTGCCTTGGTTTGGGTTCTACGCAAAGATCCGGAGAACTGAAGTTGATAGGTTGACAAGGCTCTCCGGTCTGCAAAACCCCCTCGATGAAGGTGCGTGAGTCGGGGTGGATGGCATCTTTAATCTCCTGGATCAAATGACGAGGGACGCGGGCAGTAAGCAGACCCATACGGGGCGCGAGCTCCTCTGCTCCTACCCAGTCTCGCCGCTCATAGTCCAGGAGATCTCCGACTCTGGTCACCTGCGCCAGGATTAGTCGGCGGCAAATAGAGGGTGAATCCAACATCCGAGCCCCCACTGCATGATTATACAGCAGGGGCTCGGCGAGGAAATCAACCCCCACCGCCTGTTCCTTCCTGGTCACGGAGACCAATTTCCAGGCCTTCAGTAAGTCCCGGTAGTATGCCGGCAGCACCGAGAGGTCTCTACCTAAACCTTCAGGCCTGATGATAAACAGTTGCCGGTCATACCTCATATTGCGCAGCTGGCGAAAGAAAAAGGTCGCCAGCTGGCACCACTGCGGAGACGGATCTGCGAATAGGTATCTCTGCAGGTACTGGAGGCGGAAAGTGTGTAACTGGGAGAGGACACACACCACTCCCTGTCCACCCTCCTCCAAAGGGAGACACGCAACTCCCGCAGAGACCCAATGCTTCCCCATCCAGAGGAAATCCATTAACCTCCTCTGGATCTTGTTGATAAATTCGGGGGTTGGACACATGGCTATCAGCCTGTGCCAAAGCTGACTGGCCACCAGCTGATTAATCACCAGGGTCCTTCCCCTAAGGGAAAGCATTCTCGACAGATACACCCATGACCCCAGACGAGCAATGACCCGTTCTTCAAGATCACTGAAGTTTTTTGGGGCCGGGTCCTCCGCAGCAGACAGGTAGACTCCCAGATACTTGAGAGTATCGCTCTCCCATGAGACATTCCGAAACGTGGGGGGCAAAGAGTCCACCTGTAAGGGACCCACCAATATGCCGGAGCACTTGGACCAGTTGATCCGAGCAGAAGAGGCCACGGTGTAGACCTCTTGGCACGCTTGTGCCCGCTCTAGATCATCTAGGTTCTGGGCCACTAGGAGCACGTCATCGGCATAAGCCGACAGGACTACTCGCATGTCGGGCTCCCACAGCACCAGCCCGGTGAGCCTCCTCCTCAGTAGGCAGAGGAAGGGCTCAATGGCCAGCGCGTACAGTTGCCCAGACAGGGGGCACCCTTGAAGTACTCCCCGACCAAACACAAAAGGTGCCGTCAGGGACCAGTTGATCTTCACCAGACACTCTGCAGAGGCGTACAGCATCTGGAGAAAGCCCACAAATTGTGGGCCGAAGCCAAACGCCCGCAGGGTTTGCATAAGGTAACGGTGATCCACTCTGTCAAACGCCTTCTCCTGATCTAGGGACAGGAAGGCGAGTGATAGACCAGTCCTCTGCGCGTAGTGCATCAGGTCCCGGACCAGAAAAATGTTGTAATGAATGCTCCGGCCCGGGACAGTATAGGACTGGTCGGGGTGAATCACGTCTGCCAG
The DNA here is from genome assembly GCF_040206685.1 of Ascaphus truei. Classification (NCBI taxonomy): domain Eukaryota; kingdom Metazoa; phylum Chordata; class Amphibia; order Anura; family Ascaphidae; genus Ascaphus; species Ascaphus truei. The sequence goes on along the minus strand of NC_134486.1, from coordinate 233,181,759 downwards.
CACGGACTTGAGCCTCAGCGAAAGCGCTTTGGCTACGATCTTATAGTCCGTGCTGAGCAGTGAGACCGGTCGCCAATTAGAGATCTGACGGAGATCCCCCTTCTTCGGCAGCAAAGACAGTATTGCCCGCCGACACGAAAGTGGCATCTCACCGATCTCCAGGGCTTCGGCTAGGACCTCGGTGAAATCAGGTCCCAGCATCTCCCAGAAAAACCGGAAGAACTCCACAGTCAGCCCGTCTAGCCCCGGCGCTTTTCCGTGGGACATGAGACTGAGGGCTTCAGAGAGCTCGGCCAGAGTCAAAGGTAACTCAAGCCGCTCCCTTCCATCCTCACTGACCGTGGGAAGCCACTCCCATAAGACCCTGCATTTATCTGGCTGGATGGACTCCGGAGAGAAAAGATCTACATAGAATCTCTGGGTTCTGTCCCGGATGCTCTCCGGGTCAGTCAGAGGGGTACCGTCCTCTGCCAGCAGGCATGTGATATGTCTACAGTTTCCCCTCTTTTTCTCCAGCACATAGAAGAGGCGCGACCCGCGATCCATCTCTCGAAGGAAGTTGATGCGGGATCGCACATACGCCCCCCGAGCTCTCCGATCTTCCAAGTCCCGGAGACTGCACTTCCTCTCCACGTACATACTCTGCAGGTATTGGTCTCCTGCCACAGACAGCTGCTTCTCGAGATCGAGCACCTCCTCCCTGAGGGCCTCGATCTCAGCATCGCGCCGCCCGCTGGCACCTTTTGTGTACTCCTGACACACGAGGCGCAGATGAACCTTGCCCACGTCCCACCACTGCTCTAACGTGGCAACGTCTGACCTGCAATCTCTCCAGGCCATCCAAAAGTCTCGGACCGTCGTCGCAAACCCCTTGTCCTCCAACAATGTATTGTTGAAGTGCCAATATGCGGCCGAGGGTGCTGCAGGTAGCAGCGTCACCGTCACGGACGCACAATTGTGGTCCGAAAACGGCGCCAGCCTAATGGCACTGGACTGGGCTCGTGACAGGCTGTGGCTGGAAATATACAGCCTGTCGATCCGGGACCAGGACATCCGTTCACCCCTAAACACCCTAACATGGGTGAACTCAGTGGATGCCTCAGGATGTTGTTCTCGCCAGACGTCTACCAAGGAGTAGCGGGTGATGACCTCCCGCAAGGCCGACGCAGAATACGGGTGTGGCTCCGGACCATTCCGGTCTTTACGAGCCTCGAGGGTACAGTTAAAATCACCCCCGAGCACCACGTATTCGTCCGCGTCGACTGTCTCCAGGTATTCAGACATTCTGACGCGGAACTGCCTTCTCAGGGGTCCGGTGGCAGGAGCATACACGTTCAGGAAATTAAACGTGTAGTCCTCGTGTCGGACCCTGATATGCAACAGGCGACCTGGAACAACAGCTTTGGCAAGCAGCAGCTCAGGTTGAAAGGATTCAGAGAACAGGGTCACCACCCCACAAGATGTCGAAGTGAGGTGGCTGAAAAAGACCTTGTCTCGCCACTCCAGATGCCAGCTGGCTTCAGCCTCTGGAGTGGTATGGGTTTCCTGCAGGAAACTCACAGAATACTTTCCCTTTTGTAAAAAGGAGAGTACCTGGAACCTGCGAAACCCGTCCTTACATCCATTTACGTTTAACGTACTGATGCTCAAAGCCATTGGTAATCAAGAGTCTTGCTTCCCATAGGCGCTCAGGGTACTATACCCCGAGAAGCCTTTACGTGCTCTCGCATCACTTTGTTAAACTTTAGGACCCGAGTATGTTCGATAGTCCCGGAAAGTTTGGCCTTGTGGTTAGCCTTGATATATACTCTGAGAGAGTGGAGAATGACCGAAGCATCCTTCCACCTCTCAAGGGCCAACTGCACCTTCGTATGTCCGTGTCTACAGAGGGTATCATCCAGGATACTATCTAGCTCCCGGGCAGGGATAATGGGGATCGATAAGTCCACTGACTCCATGGTGCCAGAGGACTCCCCTCTGAGCCCCAACACCCCAGGCTCCTCTTGGCTAGACAATTCAAGACCCCCGTCCTTCTCTGCGGGGGCCTCTCTCAGCCCTAGATTGGATCCCCTCCTCGGTGTTTCCACGAGGGGGTCCACTGTGCTCTCCACCTACATCCCCGAGTCAGGATGTTCAGGGGCAGCTGGTGGCGACATGGCAGAGGCAGTGGTCTCCCGAGAGTCCTCGGGGGCCACAGAAGCACACGTGCCACGGGTGTTCGCATCACCCGCGGGAGGGCACTCACCAACCGCGGGAGGGCCCTCACCATCCACGGGAGGGCCTCCACCGTCCGCGGGAGGGCCCTCACCATACGCGGGAGGGCCCCCACCATCCGCGGGAGGGCACCCACCATCCGCGGGAGGGCTCTCACCAACCATGGGGGGGCACTCCTTAGCAAGGGCTTCATAGGGAGGGTCTTTCCCAGCGTTCACTCCCAACAAAGTGCCTGCCCAAAACTCTGCACCAAGAGGGTTCAGGTCAGACAACTCCCAGATGTTATCGGAAGTGCTCACCACAACACCCTCCAAACCCTCATCCACGGGGGTCAGCCCTAACCCATCTCCTTCCTCTGGTGACGCAAACCGGGGCTTTTTATCTCTATGTGTGTCACCCGAAGGCGGTACAGCCGGAGGGGGATCTTGGCTGGCTCTGAAGATAGGTGCATTCGGCATGTCAAATTCACCGAAGCACAATTCTCTGGGGGACGCTCTCCAACCGAGAGGGGCGTTGGAAGGCTCCCCAACGTCCCCAGAGGCGTCGGGTACCTCCAGCTGCATTCCTTCCAGAAATTTGAGGGGGGGGGGGGCTGTACATTTGTGGGATCCGGCTTACACTGGTTAATCCCAACCAGTGGGCCGGACAGGACCACCTTGTGCGGAACTGATTTTTCTTTCCGCTTCCGAGACTTCAGAGGGTAAACGTAATATGGTTCACCCTCAACCTCCTCAATCACCCTCTTATTGGTTTTAGATTTGCTCTTCCTGGGGATTGATTTCCCAGGAGAGTGTGCCGCTGTCTCCATAGCAGGAGTTTCCTCCCGCTCCCCTTCACCCTGTACGGTGCTTACAATGGGGTTAGGGGGTTCTTGGGGGGGACAGCGACAGAGGGTGACTGTTGTGGGGTGACTTTGTTCTTCCCCCTCTTTTTTGGGAGGAGAGGTTCAGATGTCACTGTTTGAGTTGCGACAGTGACATCTTCTGTGGTCCCAGGGGGGACCTGGGCCCTCGAGATCTTTTCCTTCTCCCTCTGTTCTTTGGGGAGAGGTGTAGATGTCACTGTCCGAGATGGGGCAGCGACATCTCCTGTGGTCCTAGCGGGGGCCTGGGCCCCCGAGGGCTCCGCTGTGGTGGGCGCAGCGGCACAGGGTGTTTCCTCCTGGGGGGAGACAGCGCTAACAGAGGCTGGCCGCTCCAGGGCGACCCCCTCTCCTTCCTTCCGCTTTCCAGGAAGAGGTGCAGAAGTCACTGTTCCTGGATGGGACAGCGACATCTCCTGCGGTCTCAAGAGGGACCTGGGCCCTTGAGGGCCCCGCTGTGGTGGGCACAGCAGTATCGGGTGTCTTGGCAGAGGGAGGGGTGGGTGCAGGAGTTGGGATGGGTCCTCTGTTCCCTTTGAGGCAACTCCTATGAGTGTGCCCCAGCTCTCTGCACAGATAACATCTAACCCCCTCCGTGCCATAAAACACAGTGTATGCTATACCCTCGTAGAGCACCCTAAACGAACCCTCCACAGATTCAGTGCTCCCCGGCAGCAGCAGTTGTACCTGCCGCCTAAATGAGAGTACATGCCTCAGCGCCCTATCTCTGCAGCCCAAAGATAATTTTATTATGGGGAACTTAATGTCTCCCAGGGCTTGCAGGTACGGCTTCATGAGGCAATCTGGGATGAAGGGGGGCACATTTGACAGAATGACCTTTGTGCCTAACCCCTCCATGGGTTCTATAGGGATGTATTTCTCCCCTACACTGATGCCTTTCTGCACCAGGGTGTGAGTGGCAGCCAGCGTACGGAGGAAGAAAATGCCCCTCCCATACATTTTGCTGGCCACCAACACACCAGAGGGACCCACCACATCAGCCACAGCCCTCACATATATCTCCATGTGTAGGCCAGGTGACATTGGGCACCTCACCCCAAGCTTCCTGCTCAGACAGGGCGTGGCCCCAGCATTGTTGTTGCTGGGGTCAACGCCTGTAACTGCCACATGCGCCCATGTTTGAACTGGGACTGCAGGGGTTACACTGCTAACAGGTGCTGGGGGAGGCGTGGCCAGGGCACTGGAAGGACCAGGCCTAGGGCTGTGACTAAGAGTGTTGCTCCTAGGGGCCACAGTTTTTGGTGTTTTGTATCCGGGCGTCGCCCCCGTTGCCGCACTTGTCCTATTCCCCTTTCCAGGCATGATAACAAATAAGCCTCTAAGTCAGGGGAGGGTATTGCTTAGTGAGAGAGGTATTGAGAGAAATTGTCCCTTTAAGAAGAGATCTCTCTGCAAGGGGGAAAAAAACAGCTTTTAAAACCTGCTGCAGTTTTAAATCTTTTCCCCTTATTAGTTACTCTCTCTCTCTGTTATAATAAGCAAACACCACAATTTACAAGTCTTTATAGAAAAGACACAGAGCTCTCAATAGCTAGTGAAAAAAGGAATCAGGCCTAAGAAAAACAAAAGAGTGAAATTGGAAGTTTAAACAACCAGTAAAAACCTCCAGTAGTGAGGGAGGAGAGAGGGGGTGAGACTGCAGTTTTCCAGCCAGCTAAACTGCAGCTATGCTGGGTTAAATCACTGCAGCCCCTGGGTGAAAACCAAAAACGTTTTTTAAGCCTGAAAAAACACCCAAAACCCTCTATAAAACTCCCAGTATACTCACAGTATACTCCCCCACAGATCCAAACCAAAAAATACCAAAGAAAGAAAGAATAAAGCTGATTCCTTACCAAATGCCTGGGAGCTCTGTACATACACTTCTGAGGGAAGCAGCAGCAGCAGGTGATAGTGCTGAGGTGAGTGAAACAGACGAACAGTGTGTGATGTTTTAAATGTTCGATTGAGCAACCTAATTTCTCAATATTTACATGGTGTGGTGATTTTCACTTCTTATTCGCCACACCTGTGGCTACATTGAAAAATAGGTTGCCCACCTCTGATCTATAATAATTCGTTTGAAATAATTAATTTAAAATACAAAGCATTGAAATCTTTTATTGATATTTTGATATCTAAAAAGAATCGGATATTTGAATGTACAAAGGGTTCAATGTTGCTCTAATGACAAATGATAGACTTGTGGTCCAAAAAAAACCCATCTCATGTAGAAAAATGTAATTACGGTATTCTCTTGTATTCCTCAGCACAGTACAATGGGGAACATAATGACATAAATGACAGTACATACACAGAATGACATACCAAATAAGGACAAACAAGAACAGATACAGTACAAAAGGTATTGAAGGCCCTGTTTGTGAGAGCTTATATTGTAGAGCCATGTGATCTACAGTCGGATTGAAATGTGCAGATGTAGTACTATTTCTACATCAGATGCCAGGGCTTAGAGAAGTTAAGAGTCTGCAATTATTTTCTTCCAAGCACAATACAACCCATCAAGAAGATCACCATATCAGACAACATATTTCTTGACTGTTACGGATAAGGCCTATCAATTAAATAGTGAGGGAAAATTGTAGTCAATATATTTCTCCAGCAGAAAATAAGAGGGCTTCATATCAATGCTCCTTTTGCCTGAAACTGATGCTTAGGCATTTTGAACAACTATCTGTACCTACAGTATGAATGTGCCATGGTATTTTTCATTTGCATGCATCAGCTATTTTGGATGTGGTTTAGGACAAGTTAGCATGGAGATACCCAATGAACAAATACATAAACCAGACCTATTCTTAACGCTGAGTTTGAGTTCTCTTTACTCCTCTATGATCTGTGTCAAATGTAAGACACTTTACATGTTTCTTACCCCTGGTCCATATGTAAGCAAACAATATTTATGCTTTTTGGCTGTGGGCCTAAATGCCGTTTATCAGAGATTAATTTATAAATCTATGAAAGTTCATAGGGATAATGTTTAACTGAATATTATCATTTCTTCAAGAGTGTGATTGGTATTTGCTGAATTGTGGCAATTCCCATTTCTTTCAATGGGACACAGGTCCCATACCCATTTGGGTGCCCTTATGATGTCCACTGGATATCTTCTTCAATTCCCATCATTTGGTGACATGATCTTATCACTACACAAGAGATGACATGGTCACAATGCTGAAAAGTGCATGGCCTTAAGAGTTAAGGATTAATACCATTTAGTAGCGAGTATTACAATTTACATAAAGAAGACCTTAGGCCAGGTCCCCGCTGGCTACTGCAGCGCCCGCTGTGGCGGACGCTGCAGGGACAAGAGCCGCCCCACAATGGTGCTGGACCCGCTGCGAGGGGGGGGCGCCGCGCCTGCAGCTCACTGCAGACCGGGGGACTCGGCTGCACTCGCCACCTGCCTCGCAGACGCGCGTGCAGCGGGGCCGCAGCCTTACAGGTAAGAACGAAGCAAACCAGAATTTTGGTTTGTGTTACAGATATACATTCTTCTTAGCCGACCAGGCTTCTTTCTAATCTCTTTTTCCCAAACTATGTTCCTCTACAGTTCACCAACAATAACATGCAGTACAAGTTATTTTCTTTTCTATTTTCTGAATTACCTGGATCTCACAGGTTTGACAGAACGAACCAGTTTGAAATTGTGGTAAACTGTGATAATGGAAAATGGGGGAGCCATGCACACCAAAAAAGAGATGGAATGGAATTAATGCAAAACAGTCATTTAATCAATAAAAACAGTCTCAAAAATCCAACGTTCCGGTGCTGACTTCCTTCATCAGGGGTGTCAGCACCGAAACGTTGGATTTTTGTGACTGTTTTTCGTCATTAAATGACTGTTTTGCATTAATTCCATTGCATCTCTTTTTTGGTGTGCATGGCTCCCCCATTTTCCATTAATGCTAGTACCCTGACTAGGTGTCCTGCCTGTAGCACCCATGCTTTTTATTGCTCTCTCTTCTATGTTCCCTTGTATTAGGGGCATGCCAAGTTACATGTTCTTGATTCCCTTCTTTATGGTAAATTGTGATAAAAAAAATGCTTGCTATGGGTTGGATCATGTTGTCAATTGCTATTTTATCTAGCTCTAATCAGCCAAGTACTGGGTGTTATCAATAATGGCATCTGGCTTGTGTGTCTCTATAGTTTCTAGCTAGCAACACTATTGAAGTAGGACTCATTAAGATCTTCATTTACTAAATGCAAGCAATTCTAGGATTGTAATGTATAGTATCAGAAAACTTGGGCTACTGAGCATGATCTATTATTGCATGGCCAATTTTATTTTTAGTACCCAGTACCCCTGAAAAGACTGTAAGCAAAAGCCATGCAATAAAGTGAAAAAAATGCACACACTGTATAGTGGTGCAACAGCCAAGTAGCAGCTGCAGCAAAGACCCACTTAAATCATGAAGAGGCCCTGTCCTAGCTGTAACGCCCCTATTCCACCCGGCGGTCAGAGATAGCGTGTACATAAATGCTCTCTCTCTCTTAAGGTCTCTGGTTCTATCAGACAGGGTGTATACCTGTTCCAATAGAGTGTGTAGTTCAGTTGGTTTACCTCTTATCTCAGGGTCTTCTCTCCTCATGGGGTCAGGCCAAGGATGTTTGGAGTGGAATGAAATAGAACAGGGTGCCAGGAACTTTTCAACTTGACTATTTATTGGGTGCACACATCAGCATACAGCATTGACAACTACATATCCCAGGGTGATGACTTCCACCTTGTCCCTTCCAATCCCTACTTAAACTGAGGGAAATCATGAAGTCTCTCTCCTGCCTCAGGAACTGACACTTCTTTGTTGGAGAGGTCTCCAGTGGCTTGATGCCCTGGCCCTCTCATTGAACTGTCCAGGACATAGGTCCTTGCCTGTCTCTTTCACCCTTCCCTTGGGTAGGAATGCACCCACTCCTCCTCTGGGGCAGCGTAGGACTCTGGAGGAGTCTGGACTAGAAATGTTTTTTTCACCACCCAGGGGTCTCATCCACCCCCAGGTAGGACAGGACTCACCCCTATGGGTAAGACAGAACTCCCTCTAATTTGGAGGGTTCGCCTCTTCATATCAGGGGAGTGGCCACCCCCCCCCCTGCCCCAGTAACTGGGCAGATCTGGTTGTATCCAAGGCCATTAGATAATTAATAATATAAATCGCTCCTCCTTGTAATCTTTTTTTCTTTTCTTTAATTTCAGGTAAGTAACATGGTGCATGAGGATGAATGAGAATAATGCAGGGTATGATCAAAGAAGATCCAAAAAGAATCCTCCACTAGGTTGCACTCTATGTTTCCATATTCAGTATTTATTTGGACAGTTGGTCCCAGCAAAGTCTCTTACTCTATAAATGGCTATCTATTGATTCTGAATCAGCTACCCAGTTAAAAATACAAAACAATAAAATTGTATTACATCAATTCATTTGTGACTCTGTGCCATTATTTACAGTGTAAATTGTTTAAAAAAAATCCCTAAAGGAGTTCTGTAGGCTTAGTTTACCGTATATTATTTATGTTATAACATTAATATGTGTGTCTTCCGGTATAATAATGTTTGCTTTGTCTACTCCGACATCTCATACCCGAGTAATATACCCGTTGATATGGAGTATCTACAGACCGGATCGGTTGCAGTAGCTGTCTGAGCAGCAGAGAGGGGATACTCTCAGATTTATCCACCGCCTGTTTACATCTATCGTCCGGTGAGTGGGTATTTCACCCATTGCAGCAGTGTGTCCATCGGCATTATTTGTCCTTTTACCCAGTTTTTTATTTTTATTTTTTCTATGTCCTGTATATTAATATATGTATATTAAATGTTTTAATTAGCAATCACCTGTATCTCAGCTGATACTTATTAGTTATATATTGTGTGTCTATATGTAGTTCCCCCCCCCCCCCCTTCGTCTAACAGTATCACGCTATGTATGTTGTCTTTTTTCTATTTTAAGCACATCACTACGTCTGGAGCCTATCCCTGGCTATTCTACTGGTTGGATATATATCCTTTTAACCACAGGCGCCTTGTTATACATATCCTTTTCTTTCATAAATATACAGTGGCTATATATACAGCCTTTGTCTCCCGTATATATTATATACTTCCTATATTGTAATTTTGTTCATCACAAAGAACAGCGCTAATGATATCTATGTTGTCTAAAGAACAAAGTACTTGGGATAAAGTAAGTTACCGATGTTATACATAAAGTTACTCAGAATACAAAGATACAATTTCGATGCATAATGTACTGGTGTATACCTAGTAACAGAAGTATCCCCAGTCTGTACTTTGTGAGTATATACTTAGACACTTCTCATTGTGATTTCACTTGACCCAAATGGTGTATTTAATGACGTTCTATAGATGTATACAATCTCTCGTTGCTTCAGTGTGACTCTCTTATTCAATATGCATCAATGAATATACACCTTTGCAGCATTGGAACCCTGGTCTAAACGGACCCAGATACAGTTGTCAATTTATACTGTGTAAAGATTTCTGGTCTCGGAGGACCTGATACATAAGGGGTTCATACAGTAAACATCTATCTATATATTGGTCTCGGCGGACCCAACAGTGAAATAAAGATTTTTAGCGCTATATTCTTATTGGTGAAACATCAGTGGTCACGGCGGACCGATACACAGTGTATCTCTGTCTAGTGACACTCATATACAAGCCATGTTCCGTGGGGTTGAGATGTCGCTCCGATGACGTCAGACTCGAAGTCCAAGGCCACTCCTTCTGCATGTGACACCAACTGCTCCCAGACATGTGCCTGAAAGCTGCAACATAGGGAAAGCTAACTCACATGCAGGGCCATGTGCTTATATTACCAAGACTTATATGCCCGGCCTTAGAAATGTAGCAGGGTGCTACATAGCCATTAGGCTTCAGACATCGCAAGACATATAGTTGATCTGATTCACCACATTACTTTGTACAGAGCTCGATTGCTAGAGCGCAGGGCCTCTGTAAGTGCTGGCATTTCCTCCTGCTATCATGTGACGATGCATCACCATGACATCACAAAGCGACAAATCATTGCGACGTCACATGACGCCGCATCGCCTTGACAATGCAACATAGCAGGAGGAGATGCCAGCTCCAGGGAAGGTAAGAAGTCTGCCATATTTGTACTGTGCCCCACCAAACTCCCAGCCGGCCCTGGTGGCCTTGCACACGCAGGGGTTGAGGCCTGTCGGGATTCAGAAAAAATACTTCTGAGTCCTCCTCCTCCTCCTCTATGGTCAGGAAACTCTGATTGTTGAGGGGGAGGAGGGTTAGTGTGCCCTTAGCACCTGTGGGCCCGGCAGTAGGCAGAGGAGGAGAGCCCAGATGGCATCAGTCCGACAGGCCCCCCAGAGCCACTTAGCCTGGGACAATTGTCAACACTATTTATATTCTCTGCAGAAAACAAAATTGAAGAGAATTTGCAATGCACATTGACTTTATATGCTTGGCAAAGCTTGCCGATTTATGCGAAATTTCACCAAACATTTTGCATATCTCTAAAAGACATCTGTCAAGGCACCTCTGATTTCCAAACTAGCACTTGCTGAACACAAGCGTTGAAGGCATAGTCCTTCCTCAAAACCAAACAATGGCAGCGAGAGGTTTAAGAGGTCAAATCTAGGCAGTTGAGGCCTTTTTTAAAGGTTAGTTTGTAAACATAAAAAAATATATAATATAAAAATATATCGAGATCAGTGTATCTCGAAAGCTCGCACAAATAAAAGCATTTCGTTAGACACAGAATGGTATCGTCTATTCATTTTTGTTTAAAAAATTTTTTTTAATTGCTTATTGTATTCAGTTGCCACTCTCAATAGCTCTCCTTTTTGACACTTATATACATATATATTTTGTGGTGGCCAAGGGGTTCCCAAAAAGAGCTTGCTGGGGATCTGTATGTGTCTGTTCAAATACACTTTTTTTGGAGTGCTGCCTCTTTTTTTGCTGTTCTGCTGAATGGTAAAGTATTGTGAGATATTGTGAGATAAGAGTAGGTAATCACCACGACTATTAAGATTATGGTGGGTAAAAAAAGTGACTAAAACCCTCCACAGTAAAGCATAAAGCAACTGTAAATATTCCTGTATATTCATTTGCATGTCTTAGACAGGTCTGCAACCCTGTCTTTCACCATTATCACCCAGCAAACAGCACTTCCACTGCAGCAAGGGATTCTGGGAAATGACATGCAAATGAGCACACAGTGCCACTTTTTATCTCATGCTCACATTACATGAGCAACCCTTAGTCAATGCATGCTGCTTTAAACACAGCTTTTAAGCAAGGACTTGGGAGATGCAAAGTCAGTTAACCCACTCACAGACATGTTTCAACCTTGATGGGTCTCATCAGTGTAAGGTTGGCTTACTGACATTTGCTCAAATGAGATAAGAGTAGGTAATCACCACGACTATTAAGGTTATGGTGGGTAAAAAAAGTGACTAAAACCCTCCACAGTAAAGCATAAAGCAACTGTAAATATTCCTGCATATTCATTTGCATGTCTTAGACAGGTCTGCAACCCTGTCTTTCACCATTATCACCCAGAAAACAGCACTTCCACTGCAGCAAGGGATTCTGGGAAATGACATGCAAATGAGCACACAGTGCCACTTTTTATATACATATAGATACAAAAACAAAGCAGCGCAAACACATACAGGTCATGCATATCTCTGAGAATCTCATATCATAGTTCTGAGTACCAAGTACAAATCCTAGAGTTCAATCCATCAAACACAAGTCCAGTGAAAAAGAGTATTCATTAGAAAAACAAAGGGGAAAGATTCCCAATAGCCAGATCCAGTTCAATTGTAGGAGGGGTGCTGATCATCCACGGGAGAATCACTCCCAAACCAGAACTGGAAAAAAAAAAAGAGAAAAAAGCGCACTCCCCTAGTGTATTATCTTATGAATAAAATGTATTTAAATAAACACACAGCAGAACCGACCGCAGACAGAGTCACAGTGAAAGCAGGCACGGTGGGAGATGGTAACGGTCTCACCTCTCGCAGCTGATCAACATGAGGTGCCAGAGGCAATCTCAGTATACAGGAGTCCCTTAGTTGGCAGCGGAACACCACACACACTAAGTGGTGTTGGACACTTTCATGTTGGACATTCTTTATTAACATCATTAGTGGCAGACTGCCCATCATTGTGGCCGGTCTCTAGCCGCTCATCATAAAGGTTGCCCATCTCAAGGAAGTCCCTGGACACCACTCCTAGTCAGGGCCCTAGAAGCTGTCCTTGCTCTTCCTTACTCTCTAATAGAGTAAGGGGAATAGTCTGCCCACCTCTCCCCTAGGGGAGGGCCACAATCCTTGCCAGAGCCCTGGCAATGTGTTGGGTCAGACAGTCTCATTCAGGTGGGTTGAGACACTCACACCCCTAAATTCAGGAAGTGTTGCATACTATATAGCTCCAGTAGGCACCACCCGTGTCATTGTAATTGGACACAGAGCATGATGTCACTTCCTTCACTACACAATACACATACAGGGGATGAGGGCAACCCTCATGATTACTCCTGGCAAACCTGCCCTTTTAACAGGGATTATTGCACAGGAGGCGAGAGGCATGTAACCCCAAAATTACACAGGGCTACAATCGCCCTCTGGTGGATCCAATGGTCCCCAGTTGGTCCTAAATTTGCGGGGCCTTTCTTCAAACAGGCAACGGCAAAACATACAGGAAACAACAGTATCATCAATACAAAAATACATTTGCACACACCATACATAATTCAACATATGCCTAATCACCATAACTGCATTACTGTATTCAGAACCTCATATTACCACAGACAGTATTTGACTGCCGAAACGTTGTACTTTATGGCATATTAAACCTCCTTTTGAGTAAGACCGTGTGCCTGCTTCTTCTTCTTTGTACTGGAACATTTGGGACTACAGGAACTGCCCAGGACCAGCGCACCGGCAGCTAAGTACCCCACCTCTATTACCATTGATATTGAGTGCGTGTCTCATCCTCTGTCACTGTAATTGGACACAGAGCATGATGTCACTTCCTTCACTTCACAATACACATATAGGGGATGAGGGCAAACCTCATGATTACTCCTGGCAAACCTGCCCTTTTAACAGGGATTATTGCACAGGGCTACAGGCATGTAAGCCCAAAATTACACAGGGCTACAATCTCCCTCTGGTGGATCCAATGGTCCCCACTTGGTCCTAAATTTGCGGAGTCTTTCTTCAAACAGGCAACTGCAAAACATACAGGAAACAACAGTATCATCAATACAAAAATACATTGGCACACACCATACATAATTCAACATATGCCTAATCACCATAACTGCATTACTGTATACAGAACCTCATATTACCACAGACAGTGTACTACTAGGATTACTCCCTAGGAGAATCCAAACTTCAATAGTAATGTCTGGGATCAGGCTTCTTTACCACTCGTTCATTATCATCAACAATTGTAATACTGTATGATCTAGGCAGCCCATTTTCTGGTCTATACTCCATCTTATGCATGTAAATGTTGCGGCCGACACTCCAAACCCGCCTCAGATAACATATCCTAGCCTCTGTTCGATGTTCAGAGTAACTAGACTTTGACTTGAGGTAGTCCTCCACTGCTTCCCTTAGCCAGGTACCCCCGATTGTCCTCTATCTCCTGCATTAGGGGCTCGGGAACATAAGGATACTCCAATCCATGAGATGCTTATATCTCGCTACTATGGCCCTCTCAGCCCTGCTTATTCTCACCAGCCTCTTATTCCCTGCTTTGCCTGGCAGTACCCATGGCAGTGGTTCTTCAGGGGCAATGAGATCATACAGTATAGAGGACCCATTTGGGATGACTATTCCTTTCTGGATTTCATCCCACCCCCTCACTCACTCCTCATGGCTTTCCTCAGCCGAATATTCACCCACATCCCACCAGTGATCAACTACATCTCCTCGCATTAAGATGAATCTGGTGCGGTCTAACCACTCAGAATACCCTCATACAACGGAGCCCACCACTTGGTGCTATGCTCCGAGGACTGCATCTTTACTGCTAACGCAGTCTCAGACTCCTCAGTCTCTCCACCAGAAGAGACACCAGATGTAGTATTTGAACGGATGGCAGTCCCATAACGTTTTGGCCTTCCCCTTACAATATGGGTATAATTTGTGGTATTCATTTTTGGGGGTGTCACAGCAGGTACTACTTCATCTCGACGTCCAGCGCCGGATATTAGACGTCGCCCCTCAGCTCCACTTGGGCCTTGGTCGGGCCTTTCTCTTCGGCCGCCTCTATCGAAGCCTGTGGAAGGTAAGAGGGTATCTCACCACTCCGCTGGCTTGCGATGGGATCCTCTTACTCCTACACGCTGGGAGTCGCCACGGCCGTGGGACTCTTCCGCTGATCCGGCCGCACCAGCGCGTGCTGTCGGGGAATTTCTATACTCAACATCTCGAGGTCACTGGTAAGTAACTCTTCCTTCTTTTCAGCACCGCTGTAGTGGCCCGCCGGTAGGCGCATCACCACCGATGCACGGCTTCCATTCTCATCGTCCGACGAGGAGGATGCCGATGACGGTAAGGGTACCTCCGCAGGGGACCAACAGCGAGGTTCCAGGTTCTTGCTGCAGTTGCAGGCCTCAGCGCCATCCTTCTTGGGCACCATCATTAGTAGCGATCCCCATTCTCCGGGATCGACCTCCTCTTTCTTGATTTTTGGCAAGGCCCCAGCCGTCAGCATGGCTGTATCTCCTCCTGCCTCCACATGCCCAGGCATGAACGGCTCCCCAGCCCACAAGTAGTGGATGCCGCATTGAGGGCATCTCGCCATCGTACTGGCTTCTCCTACCGGTAGTCTACACTGCATACATAGACACCGTAGAATCTCTCTATCATCCGTCTTCACTACCAGGAAGCCTCCTGAAAGTTGGTAGGGGTGTATGTCAAAGTCCGCCATGGCACAGCTAGTAGTTGCACTGGGTAAGGGAGACGCATGGCACAACAGTCTCTCTTGCTCACCAGCTCTTCGCAACTGAGGGACAGGAAGTGCATATCCGGCTCCTCCCTCAGTCAGTTCAGACTTCCATTGGCAGATGCAGGGACCCCTCCCTCTGGTGAAGATTAGAGGAGGGTCCCACAGCTTCACGTCATGACCCAGAATCGGCTCTGAGCCTGTCACATCCCAGGAGTGCGCGGCCACGGCTTTCGCGCCACTTCCCCGATCAGGGTGGGGTTCTCTTTTTCGTGCCACTCCCGGCCCGGTTCCTGCAAAATAATTTTCTGTACACAGCCCACGCGGTCTCCCAGGGAAGCGGGAGCCGCCATTTTGGATCGCTCTGCAATCCCTACTAACAGCAGTTGTGACTTGAGTAGTAATCACCACCTGGCAATCAGATACTCCATCCGCCGTCTCACACATAATTGCAATGTCCTCACAGCTATCCTCCTGGGTTGCACCCTGGGAATTCAGGCAGGACAATAAAGGTGTGGCCACAGCTTTCGCGCCACTCCACAGCCTACTCAGTATAGGCGTCTCCGCGCACGGTTCCTCCGCTGTCCACACTGCACGTGCGCTTCCCATCTCTGGCGTGAACCACCATTTCGGGCTCCCCGCACCGCGCGGGACCTCATCACTTATCGCCATCTTTACTTTTTCTCTGCAATCGCACATGGTGCTCCTATGCTGGGCAGTCGCCAGTTTGATGCAATAAAGTATGCCAGTGCACATCTACATGTATCGCAAGTGTGTCTTACTCAGTTGTATTGCACTACCTCAGGATAGGCTAAACTCTTTCTTGTGTATGCTGTACACGGTATCAGTCCAGCATACGTGCTCTGTGGTTAGTAGTCTGGTTACTGGCTAGAAGTACTCTAGGCTCCTCCATGCAGTACTTAGGGCGTCACCTACTGTTGGCTACACCTAGCGCAGACCCTCCCAGGAGTTCCTGACCCACATTAACCAGGCTACCCCCTAAGGCATCCTACGACTAGCTGCCTCAAGGTGACTAGAACAGCAATACCCCTTTCTCCAGATCTACTTCACACCATACAGGGGCATCTAGGGTGTGCTTTGTGAGCAGACATTCTACCCCTGACCACCCCTAGGCTCCCTTCCATTCCGTAGCACTTTCCTGGAAGCATACATGTTCCTACATCAGTTCGCCTAGCTAAAATCCTGTCCTGATGATCTCAGCAGCGCCTCCAAAAATGTAACGGTGTTTCTCCTCCCCCCCCAATCTCACTTTGGCCCCTTACGTGAGGAAACTGCCCCATATTACATGTAATGTAGTGTCGTGCACCTGCTGCCTTGCAGAACTCCTGAGTCTTCCGCGATGATATGCGGAAATACATCAGGACTGGCTCATGAGGTAATGCTGAGAACTACTCACTTCTGGTACAGCGCCTGCATCTCTTCCAGGTCCCCACGACAGCACAGAGAAGTCTCTGAAAGAAAACCTCTGGGTGTAGCTTCTCCCTGAATGACTCCACTCTCAGGCAAGAAGGTTCTTTCATGTTGGACATTCTTTATTAACATCATTAGTGGCAGACTGCCCATCATTGTGGCCGGTCTCTAGCCGCTCATCGTAAAGGTTGCCCACCTCAAGGAAGTCCCTGGACACCACTCCTAGTCAGGGCCCTAGAAGTTGTCCTTGCTCTTCCTTTACTCTCTAATAGAGTAAGGGGAATAGTCTGCCCACCTCTCCCCTAGGGGAGGGCCACAATCCTTGCCAGAGGAGCCCTGGCAGTGTGTTGGGTCAGACAGTCTCATTCAGGTGGGATGAAACACTCACAAATTCAGGAAGTGTTGCATACTATATAGCTCCAGTAGGCACCACCCCTGTGTCATTGTAATTGGACACAGAGCATGATGTCACTTCCTTCACTACACAATACACATCACAGGGGATGAGGGTAAACCTCATGATTACTCATGGCAAACCTGCCCTTGTAACAGGGATTATTGCACAGGAGGAGAGAGGCATGTAACCCAAAAATTACACAGGGCTACATATATATATATATATATATATATATATATATGCCACTGTATATATATACAGTGTTCGACAAACCTATACATTTGCACGCCCGGGCGAGTGGATTTAACATCGTGGCGAGCTCCTATTGGCCCAAACAGCACACGTGTGGTACTAGGTGGCGAGTAGATTTTTTTTGGTCGGCGAGTAGATTTTTTGGTGATTTGTCGACCACTGTGTGTGTGTATATATATATATATATATATATATATATATATATATATATATATATATATATATATATATATATATATATATATATATATATATGTGTTATCTGAATAAATGTTATCTGTTTCCATAACTATAAAGTTCCTGGCGCCCATCATTTTCCTCTCCCTTAGAGCTGGGCAGGGAGGGCTACGGGCTACACATATATATATATATGTAGCCCTCCCTGCCCAGCTCTAAGGGAGAGAAAAATGATGGGTGCCAGGAACTTTATAGTTATGGAAACAGATAACATTTATTCACAATCTGCACACATACAATATCTTCCCTAGAAATTCCTAGGGAGATTATTTTCCTTGAACTGGTGTGAGGCACATTGTCACCTACTTAAGTGATTCTCTATCACATCTTGTCAATACTATACACACACTAGGATCTCTGTTTTGGTTATCCTTACTCCTTGCGGCAGGGGGGACACAACCTTCCTGCACACTCTTGATTACATCACTCGTCGCACTCCGGCACTTTATCTGTTTAGTGCCTCTTTCAGGACTTGTACTGCACTCTCTCTGCCTGTGATCCGTGTCCCTCTCATGAGCACTGACTGCCACTTCATGGTGACCTGTAGTAGGGCCAGCTATGGATCCTTTGATGGGGTTGGTCCAACTATCACTTGGAGCTATGCACTGTGGAGCCCCTTCTGGGCAGAGGCTGCTGCAATATGAACTCTGAGAGTAGCAATGAATCATTCTTAAGGACATCTAAAAAGGGACATTTTCCTTAGCTGTCAAACAATAACAAGTGGATCCTATTTATTTACATGAACACTTACTATATAGACTGAGATCCCTCCTCTGTGTCTCCTTCAGAGATCTTATCTCCAGAAGCACCATTTCTGCGGAGTCACCCCAGGACTACATGACCAGGGAATAAGGGCTTTACCCTGTGCACCCTAGTAATCCCAAAGAAAGCATCGGCTGTCAGACTCTCCCATAGCGTGGATGAGCTGGCCATCAAGACTCAAGGCCCCATACAATCGGGGTAAGCACCATCCAGAAGTCCTGGGACTTTGGACATCAACATCTATGCTGAGTGAAGAACTGCTGCAGTATGACCAATAAATATATCTGTTCACTATACCTCTGCCTGGGTGTCAGTTCCTGAGCAGGAGGGTTAAAGAGTGTTGTGGTGGGAGCTGACGTCCTTCATCCCAGGAGCCCATCATAGCTGGAGGCGCTGATGCACTGACTGTACAGAACCAGAGAACCCCAAAAGCATATCCTGTTGCCCCTTACCATCGCGGCTACTCAGCTCTCCTGAACCAGGAGGTATGCCTCAGCACCACACTAACACAGTAATGTAGTGTATCTCTCAGAGGGAGGGGGGGGGCTGTGTTACATATATAAAAGGAAACATGATTACATTTAGATTGTAAACTCAACTCAGGGGCGGGGACTCCCTTTCTAATGTTTACATTTTTGTTTTAAATGCTTTTTTCCATTATGTCTGATATAATTTTGTCAAGTGTACACACTGCTGTGAAGTGTTATGAACATGGAGGGCGCTATACAAATAAAGATCGACTAAATTTACCGCCATTTTGGATCCCTTGTAGGGGATGCTAACACTGGCATCTTCCCTGGTATCTAGCGAACAATGGGGTCCCAAGATCTAAAATTACCACGGTTCAGCTCCGGAGACCCTCTGCCTCCTACCTACGTAAAAATAATTAAGTTAAACATAAAAAACAGAGCAGGCGGAACTTTTAATAAAGTATCAAAGTTTTGCTGCTCAACAGAGACCTTTCTTAATGCATCGGACTTCCCTTGAAATCGGACACACTTCAATTGCTCTTCCTGTTGTTGTTGTTGTCACTGGAAACATTCAACATAGTTTCCAGTAATCCCTTCATAGCATTTTTAAATGGTAATAACAACAATACAAAAATGTAAAAAAAAAAATGTTAAAATAATTGCCATTTTTCTGACACCAGAGCTTTTGCTAGCTTATTGTTAAAGCAATTACAGTCAATGTGCATTGTGTTACTGGAGTGTGGATGTGATAGGCGAAGGGAAGGAACACATGGCTCTGTGTGACCTTACAGTGTGACAGAGTGAGCAGCTACGAGGAAGCACAGAGGAGACTTCTAATGACATAATTCTTCAAGTCTTTTTTAATCAGTTTAATTGTTGTTCCAAAAGAGGGGTTGGGGTGAGGGTTATAGGAAAAAGGCCAAACTTAAGTCAAACAAAACACGGGTTAACAGGCAGAACCAATAAAAATACAACTTTGTAGCATGCTGGGATGTCGAACTGTAGGAGATTAAAAAAAAAAAAGTGACCAGGGGAGAGAACGACAAATGATTTGTAATTAACTTTGGAGCAAGTGTGTTTAGCCGAAGACAAAAATACCACATACTGTGTGCTTTTCTGAAAGCAGCCCTGGTTCCTACATATTTTCACTGTGCTTCCTAACACCTTTGCAAAGTTAAGACGTCAAATTGCGCACATAACTCAGAGAACCTGCTCTGTGGTTTTAACCTATTCAATATGTACCAATTGAAACACACAATTGCTAAAGTCGCGGTAGGTAACACAGATCAAAGAATCAAGTACTGCCACCTGAAGAAAATGTGTCTGTGTCTGCGAGGAAAAACAATCTCCCTTCTAGGAAAGTGCTGTGTTAATAATCTTAAGAACAACATTTTAAAAACACTCACGACTGATGCAGGGATTTCTAGCTGCTAAAAGTATAGAAAATTAGATTCTTATTTAGCAGTAATGCAATTATAAGAAACACAGAAATAAAAAATAGAAAAGAATATCTATTGTGTAGCACACTGCATTGGCAACAGGGTAACAATGTAAACTATAAAAGGCTAATTATTTAAAAAAAAAACACATATATATTGTGATGTCTGCATCACATTGCAGTATCTTTAGTCTCAGATTAAGACAAGAAACTTTGTACTTCCCCTTTACAGGGGTTAAATAATACAATACAATAACAGGCCCACCTACTCCTTATAGGAGTTTAACTACACAACAGCTCCAGTCCTTTGTAACTGGGTGGCTAGCTAAGCTGGTTACCACCCCAAAACCTGTACTTTTATATATAAACGATATACACAGTCTCTAGGCACAGCAATATAATGTTCAGCTCTTATCTGTTTCTGTTGGGGGGCTCGGCCTCACGAGAGTTCAGAGAATCCCTCTGTAGTTCCAATATCCAGGACAGGACATCCCTGCTTCAGCGCAGTCTCACGTCCTTCCTTCTTCCTGGGATTAAAACCCAGGCAGTCCCAGCGACCAAAGGGGACTCTGCCAGCCTCTTCCTAGCTGGGGAGAACTCTCTCCTCTCCCCCCTTCTCTGGGACAACTTCCAAACTTTTAAAACTCCTGTTTCTTCAGGAGTCCAGCCTGCTTAATTAGTTGCAAGCTTTCCAGGTGGATGTTAAATTATAATAATACTTTGATCTTGTATAGCTGCTATTATGACGCAGTGCTTTCCAGAGACATTTTTGCAGACACAGTCCCTGCCCCGTGGAGTTTACAATCTATATTTTTGGTGCCCAACACCGGGAATTGAACCAGGTTCCCCTGCTTCAAACTCAGTGCCAGTCAGTGTCTTTACTCACTGCTCCGGTCCTTCTCCATTAACTGTTTGTACAATTGAAAGCACCCTTACTCCACTATTCAAGCACCTAGAGACAGTGACTGTATCAATCAATAAATATATATATATAAATAAATATATATATATGCATTGCGTCTAATTACACTTTGCTGAAGGCCTTTGCTATAGAGAGGGTTAGTTTGGGAATTCGGGGAGGTGATTTGGAGAAGGCTTTGTTGCGTAGAGAGTCCAGGTAGATAGTCCAGATGGACTCTATGATTCCGCGGGGTCTGAATGACTACTTGGGCTTCTCTATGTTTCTGTAGCTTCCCATCTCCCCGATTCCCCCTCTCTCTCTCTCTCTCTCTCTCTCTTTCGCTCTCCCCTAAGTTTTTGGAATTTTGCTGTTAGAATGTATATTTTTATATTTTTGACATCACCATGAGAGTATCAAACACGTCTTTCTCTCCCCCCCTTTTTTCTCTCCCCCTTGTCTGTCTCTAGCATCCTGGGTTTGACCAACCATGAACGGACTTTGGATTTGTTGTAACCACCATCTACTTCGGCTTATCCGGGAGAGACTACCATGAGAAGGACATGAACTCCAGAGTTGACATTCACCTACACTGGGAATTTTCCACGTGACTTTGCAGTGATTTATTGGCCCAGCGGTCCTGGACATCTCTTTGAGATCATCTTGTTATTACTAAGTGCTCTTTCACTGATATGCCTATGTAACGGATTTTCTGCAACTGGCCTGACCCACCCAATCTCACATTGGCCCCTGTGGTCTAACCAGTCCCCATTACAGTGTAGTGTCTGGTGCTGCACCTGTTGGCAACAGGACTCCTGAGTCTCCCGCATGATGTGTGTGGGGATTGCCAACCCAGACAGGCAGCTGAGGTAGTGTGCATGAGTCCTACCTATATCCAGTGCAGCGCCTCCACCTCATCAGGATCCCAGCGTCCGCTTGTGGATGGTCCTGGTGAGGAACTCCTCTGTGGTGCACTCCTTTGTGTAATCACTCCACACTTACACACGAGGGTATGATTGAACAAGATCATCTTTATTGAGGTGAGGTGGGCCAGCTGCCCCTCACAGTGGTTGTGCTCAGCCGCTCATGCTCACTGCACTGCCCTTTGAAAGGTATGTCTTCCCAATCTGGTGGATTCCCTATCTCCCCTCAGGGAGATATTCCCTGTGCCAGGCGCCTGGTCACAGTCTAGTGAGCCGCCTCCTCCCAAGTCTGTACTCAGACTCGCTCCTTACTCCAACAACTACAACCAACTCTAACTTTTGAGCAGTGCTGTGCCTTATGTATCCTCTGGGGGTAGGCACAACTCTGACATCACTAATTATGGATTCAGAGTATGTGGCCACTCCCATCCATACATAGGGCACCTCACCAGGGTATGAGGGCAAACCTCCCTAATTACTGCTGGCATTCCCATAACTTACCATGTCTTACTGCCAGCATGAGAGATGACTGTAGTCCATTTTACAGCATGGCTACATTCTCCCCCTGGTGAATCCCACCGACCCGGCTGGGACCTAAATTTGAAGTACCTTTCTCCAGGAAGCACTGTAAAATGACATACATAATTAGTCACAACATTGACAGATTCACAAAACATATTGCGCCAAGCAAGCCCTGACCAGCAGCCACTAACTTACGCAACAGTCATCCTGTCCCCCCCAATAATAGTCACGAGGATCGGGTTTCTTAACTTCCCGACCCCCCATGTCCAGGACTGTCACACTGTAATCACGTGGCAACCCCCTTTCAGGTCGATACACCACCCTATGCATATAGACGTTCCTGCCTATACTCCACATCCGCATAAGGTGCGCTATCCTTTCCTCGGCTTTGCTGCCCTTAATAGCACCCCCTTTATTTACCATATACTCTTCTATGGTTTCACGCAACCACCTGTCCCTATTGTCCTCGATCTCCTGCATGAGGGGTTCCGGAACGTAGAGATACTCCAGGCCATGAGAATTTTTGTACTTGGCGGTAATAGCCCTCTCAGCCCGGCTGTACCGCGTCAAATTAGCATTCCCTGCCCTCCCTGGCAACACCCATGACAGGGGCTCGTCTGGGTCCACGGGGTCTGTCAATATACTGGGACCCATGGGCTCTATATTGTTGCAGCAGATCTGAAACCACCGCTCCTGCATCTCCCTTTTCCGCTTCTCTGCCGTAAATTCTCCCTTAGCCCACCAGTAATCTACTACATCCTCCCTGACTAGTAGAAACCGAGTGCGGTCCACCCACCCCACATAACCCTCGAAATATGGGGCCCACCACCGGGTCTCCCTTACCTTCTCAGGCTCTGATTCTAGAGAGTCTCCCTCCTCTGTGTCCCCCCAGGAAGACACCCCAGATGTCCCCACTGATCGGGGCTTAGACCATCTCTCGTGCTTTGGCCTATCCTCTAACTTCACGATAGCCACGCTAGGGCTCCAACTAGACATGGATGCTTCCCATGAATAGCCTCCATCCACCGACCCATCATCGGACGTAAAGCTCACCAGTCTCTCCCCAGTCCGTTCCTCATAGGTTCCCTGGGACCCTCCCGACATTCCCAGACTAGATGAGGACCCACGGGAAAAGGTGACTGGGACAGGGGCTTTATCTAGGGCATGGGGCTGGGCATATGGACGGGCAGTGGGTATCCGCGGGGTTCCGACCCGCTCTCTACCTCTATAGTGTCCAGGATCACTGCAAGGACTCTCCGCGGGCTGAGCTTCACCCTTCTCGACTCTCCTCACAGCCTGCCAGCTCTTCGTTGACACAGGTGATCGGGAAGCACTGCCCGATCGACGAGGCGTCGTTGTCATCTCTCCGGTCGTTCCGCTAACTCCGCCGGAAGTGATGTCATTGCCGGAACCGGAAACTCTGCCATCTTGAGATGGATCCCCATGCGGGATCTCTTCTTCCAGGACGACGTCCGGAAGTTCCGCTGCCTGCTCTTGCGCCGCCTGGGCCTGACACTGCCTTTCCTCCACGGGTGCCGTCACCAGAACCTGGTGAGAACAAGGGCTGCTCTTACCGCTCCGAAGGGTGGGTGTGGATCGCCCGTCACCACTGGACCCGCCGGTCCCAGGAATGGAAGGACTTCGTCTCTCTGCCTTCCGCTCCACTGGCGACACCCGACTCTTCTCACCGATACTCCCGGTAAGTGGTAATTTCCTCCCATTTTCACCACAGGATACTGCCAAGGGCCGGATCATTGCACCGGACGACACCCTGGGTTCCTCATCGGAGGAATCCGCTTCAACTCTGCTCGGGGTCACCGTTCGCGGCGACCGCCTTTTAGTCTCTCGGTCAGTATGCTGACCGACCGCTCCTTTCTCCTCGGGCTCAGCCTTAGCAACTGGCCCCGATTCCCATTCTCCGGGATCCGCACTTTCCTTCCACAGTGCACCGGGGGACCCGGCGGACAGTCTAGCCGTATCCCCCTCGGGTTCGACAGTCTGGATGGGCACAAATGTACAGTAGAGGCAACGTTTATTCTAACATTTGCTGTAAACTAGCCGGGTTACATTCTGGGTATGTGCTGGGTATGTGCTGGGTATGTTCTGGGCTAGTTTGAGGCACGTTTAAGGCATTTCTGCATTGACTAACGACCCATAGGATTAACACAGCAGGGATCCCTGGCAGTCCAATTCAGTTTGAATGGGACTGCCAGGGACCCCCGCTGTTAATCTGATAGGCCATTAATCAATGCAGAAATGCTGGGGCTAGTTTAAGGAAAGTTTAAGGCATGTATTCAGAATGTACCTGGGTGTTTCCTGGGTCTTTTGGGGAATTGCCACTGGTTTTTGTTAGAATAAGAGTTGCCTCTACTGTAGGCATAGGCCACAAGTACTGGGTACCACATTGCGGGCAGCGCACCGCCGTACCCACGGTACCGCCGGGTAGCCTGCATTGCAGGCAGAGGCACACCACAGTCTCGGTGCCCGCCACCTAAATCACCAGTAAGCCTCCTGGTGCGGAATATGGTTGAGTGGAGACCATTGTATTGACTCCTGACTGACAGGCCATTGTCTTAGTAGGAGATACTTGCAGCAATGGTCTGTTTTGTGCACTGGCTCCGCGTGACTGACAAGCAGGGGTTGAGTTGCCAGCCACTCCCTTGACTAGCTCCACCCTCATCTGACAAAGCTGGAAACCACCCCCACTAGTAGCAATTATGGGCGGGTCCCACAGCTTAATAGGATGTCCTGTAATTGAGACCACACCTTTCACAGTCCTGGAGGGCGCAGCCACAGCTTTCGCGCCCTTACCCCCAACAGGGTGGGGTTCTTTCTTTGGCGCCAATCCCGGCCAACTGTCTGCAACTTTTGCAATTGCAGAATTCTCTTCAACGAGCCCACGCGGTCTCCCAGGGAAGCGGGAGCTGCCATCTTGATTTGCATTGCCAATCACTTTAGCAACTGAGGTAGCTTTTTGTATAGTGCTTGCCGGCTGGCAAGCAGATCCTTCATGTCCCCCACACATTACGACAATGTTCTCCTCGCTATCATCCGGAGTAATACTCCGCGGCCCTAGGCAGGACCAGAACGGCGCGTCCACAGCCTTGGCACCACTCCACAGCAGGCTCGTGAAAGTAATTTCCGTAGCATGCTCTTCACCCGCACACACACCATGTGCGCTCTCTCTATTAGCCTCCGTCCGCCATCTTGGACCTTCCGGACCGCGCGGATCCTCCATTCTTGCGGTCGCCATTCTTTCACTGTACTTAGGATTATTGTACATGGAGCTCCTCGCTGCGGGTCAGCTACCACACCGGTACAATAAAGATTACCTTGATGCACCACCTTGTGTACCTAATGTAGGCTGGACTCGTGTTTGCACTACCTCAGGCTAGGCTCACTCTCTCTGTGTCTGCTGTATCTCCTTCCTCCCAGTCTGTGCTCTCTTCGGTAAGTGGTCTGGAATGGGCTAGAGTACTCTGGCTCTTCCATGCAGTACTTGGGCGTCTACCTACTGTTGGCCAGCCTAGCGCAGACCCTCTCCAGAATTCCTGACCACGTTAACAGGCTATCCCTTTAGGCATCCTACCAACTAGCACTGCCTCAAGGTGACTAGGACAGCTATAGCCCAGCTCCAAACCTCCAACTCCTTTCAGGCCCCTAGGTTGTCCCTGTGAACTGACAAACTCCATCAGCCCCCTGACTACCCCTAGGTCCGTCCCAACGCAGCACAAAGTGGCAGCAGACACTCTCCCTGTTTCCAAGTGACCTAGCAAAAGCCTGTCCTGTTGACAGGTATCTCAGCAGCGCCTCCAAATGAAACGGATTTTCTGGCCTAGCCTGACCCACCCAATCTCACATTGGCCCCTGTGGTCTAACCAGTCCCCATTACAGTGTAGTGTCTGGTGCTGCACCTGTTGGCAACAGGACTCCTGAGTCTCCCGCATGATGTTGTGTGGGGATTGCCAACCCAGACAGGCAGCTGAGGTAGTGTGAATGAGTCCTACCTATATCCAGTGCAGCGCCTCCACCTCATCAGGATCCCAGCGTCCGCTTGTGGATGGTCCTGGTGAGGAACTCCTCTGTGGTGCACTCCTCTGTGTAATCACTCCACACTTACACACGAGGGTATGATTGAACAAGATCATCTTTATTGAGGTGAGGTGGGCCAGCTGCCCCTCACAGTGGTTGTGCTCAGCCGCTCATGCTCACTGCACTGCCCTTTGAAAGGTATGTCTTCCCAATCTGGTGGATTCCCTATCTCCCCTCAGGGAGATATTCCCTGTGCCAGGTCCCTGGTCACAGTCTAGTGAGCCGCCTCCTCCCAAATCTGTACTCAGGATAGGTGAACAAAGTTCAATAATAGTGCTTTAATGACCGTGAAAGAGAAAGATGGACACTTAACTATAGAAAATAACAATGTTATTAATATATCTGGTATACCTTTGAAAAATGAGGAAATTATACTGTTAAATAAGGGTCTGAACTTTGCTTTAAATGACAATTTTGATCTTTTTTCCACTATTATTGATGTACAAAGATTCATTAGGAAACTGTCATTGAAAAAATGGTTTAAGAATAAGAATGATTCCTCTGCAACCTTGTCTCCACCAGGGGCTTCTACCATCAGAGAGCCTCAGATGGATACAATGAAGCAAGATCAATTGAGCTTTAGAGAATACACTACCATTCAAGATCTCACTGACCTTTTGAATGAACATGAAGAAGAGGAAGATGAGGATATTAGTACATTCCTTACACATAGTAAAAGCTCAGGTCTTAAGAATAAGTCGCTTTTCTGTCCCACATATAATAAAGGACCCTTTTTGGAAACATTTGAAAAGTTGGTTGAAAGAGACCTACAAATACTTGCAAAGGGTTTTACATTCTCCAGCATAAGACCAGACAACCTTAACAAGGAAGAAAGGAATACACTTTATCAATTAAAAACAAATGAAACAATAATCATAAAAAACGCCGATAAAGGCGGAGCCATCGTGGTTATGTTAAAAGAACAATATCTTAATGAAGCCATGAGACAATTGAATGATAAGGTTTGCTATCTTAGACTGGAGAAGGACCAAACTACAATATACCTTTCTGAACTCAATACTCTGATTGATCTGGGTAGAGAGTTGCGGGTACTATCTAATCAGGAATGTCAGTATCTAATCAACCGTTTCCCCACCATACCTGTATTTCACCCTTCTCCCGAAGATCCACAAATCCCTGGTCAATCCACCAGGGAGACCTATCATCTCTAGCATTGGATCTTTGGGAGATGGTGTGTCCAGGTATGTGGATGTTTATCTACAACCTCTGGTGAGAGCACTCCCCTCCTATCTCAGAGACTCTTCACATTTACTCACTATGTTAAACAAAATCACTTGGTGTCACAATTATTTCTGGGTAACACTAGACGTGACATCCTTATACACTATCATCACTCACGACTTGGGCATCCAAGCAGTCACACACTTTCTTAACACCACTAATATTTACACACTCCACAAATCACATTTTTGTTAGATTGCATTATTTTTCTTTTAGAACACAATTATTTTTTGTTTGATCACCACTTTTATCTTCAAAAACAGGGCACGGCAATGGGGACTTCGTTTGCACCTTCTTACGCGAATTTATTTTTGGGATTTTGGGAAAACATACACATTTTCGGTGTCACTAATCCATTCCGTAACAATATAGTTTTTTTATCGTCGGTACATTGACGACCTCATTCTGATATGGAGGGGAGATTGCTCTACCTTGAGGGACTTCATTAATTATCTTAACGATAATACATTTAATATAAAGTTTACTTCATGTATACATATTAATCATATCAATTATTTGGATATTAATCTATATATAGATACTGACCTCAAAATTCAGACAAACTTGTTTCGAAAACCTAACGCCCGCAACTCCATCCTCAGGGCCAATAGCAGTCACCCGAAGCCATTATTACGTGGCATCCCAATCGGACAATACCTTAGATTAAGGAGGGTATGCTCCACTAAAGAATCCTTTTTGAAAGAATCAACAAAACTAAGTGAGAGATTTAGAGACAGAGGGTATTCTGAGTCAGATATACAATCTGCCTTTAAAAAGGCCTTGAATACAGAAAGAGAAGAACTACTAAACACCTCTGTAGTTAATTCCAACTCAAAATATAGGCATCCAAAGCAACAAGTCTCCGAAACACCACTTTTCATCACTACATATAGTAATCAGTCTAAACTCATTAAAAAAATTGTTGAAAAACACTGGAAAATATTACAACTAGACAAAGATCTTAACACAGTTGTATCAAATACTCCAAAATTTGTTTACAAAAAAGCCAAAACCATAGGATACCACCTATCACCAAGTCTATTTATCTCAGATTCAAAAAACAAAACACTTCCTAAGGGGTTCCATAAGTGTGGGAATTGTTCATATTGTAAGTATGCTACTCCACTGTCAGAAATTGTTAACAAACATACAGGTCAAAAATACAAAATTACCCATTTTATGACATGTAACACAAATTATGTGGTATATAAATTAAACTGTATTTGCGAAAAAATATATATCGGCAGGACAATACGTCCGCTAAAAATTAGGATCTCAGAACATCTAAGATCAATCAAAAAGAATGATCTAAATTTGCCTTTAGCCAAACATTTCTGTGACTGCCCATATAGCTCCATAGAAACATTTACATTTAGTGCGTTGGAGTATATCCCCAAACATACAAGGGGAGGCAACAGAGAAGGGACACTCAATAAAAGAGAAATGTTCTGGATTTATACCCTCGGGTCATTATCACCCGGGGGTATAAATACAGATTGGGAATTGAAACATTTCCTATCATAATTGTGTATTGATTAATGACTAGGATGTATTTTTTGTTTAATGAGTGTGATCAGGAAATCTCTCTTTAAATAGGATTTACATAGCCCACCATCTCGGTACATATGGTTGTCAAATGCATTTTATCTTTGCAATATTCTGCTCCTACTATACATCTATATAGATTAATTTAGCATTTTTCTATTTTTTACTTGGAACTGTGATGTCATTATGTCCTCCGATTTGCATATGTATTTTTTTAGTTGTTTTTAATATATCTTGCTTTACTTTAGTCACCTAATTATCTAGCAAGATATTTGTGCCATATTCCCCCTTTAACAAACAGTTTCTCTATATTCCCCACTGTAAAGTTTGCCGAGTTTGGGTTGCTATGACAACCCACACTGTTTATACACATAGATTATTTCCTGTATCAACGCGATAAGTCACTTCCGGTTTGGAAGGACGATCGCAGTAATTCATTTACACAGAGGCAGAGAAAGAGTTTAGCTCTCAAACAGTTCTCTTGCTGCCATATATTGAGAAATGATCATGTATATATGACCAACAAAGCTATAGTATCCATCACATAGCCTCGCACATTGCGCGACGTCACTTCCGGTTTAGGTGATCACCACGTCACTTCCGGTTTTCGCTGCAAACGGGGATTTTTCAATTGTGGTTAATTCAGACCAGTATAAGAGGGGGAACAAGGCACACCTACCTACACTCTCTGACGAAGCGCCTTATAGGTGTGAAACGCGTAAGAGAAGGAGGCTTTTTTGCACCCATCCCTGTCTGCACCATGAAGTGAAAATAGAGGACTTTTATTTTACTGCTGCTGTTCCAGTGTATCCTGTACCTTTGCTTTGCTGTGCTCTGCATCACCTGCATCAGTGGCTACCATATCAAGTCTGTACTCAGACTTGCTCCTTACTCCAACAACTACAACCAACTCTAACTTTTGAGCAGTGCTGTGCCTTATGTATCCTCTGGGGGCAGGCACAACTCTGACATCACTAATTATGGATTCAGAGTATGTGGCACCTCACCAGGGTATGAGGGCAAACCTCCATAATTACTGCTGGCATTCCCATAACTTACCAGGTCTTACTGCCAGCAGGAGAGATGACTGTAGTCCATTTTACAGCATGGCTACACCTATAATTATAAATCTTGGGTTTGACCATCCTCGGACGGACTTTGGAGTTACTGCAACCATCATCTACCTCGGTGCATTCGGGACATACTACCATGTGAAGGACACAGCCTCCAGAGTTGATGCTAACTCATATTGGGAATCTTCCATGTGACTTTGGAGTATTTTGTCATTCCGTAGATGTGGTTCTGGACTTTTCTTTGAGAACATCACGTTGTTTTTAATGAGAGGATGCTTTGTGCTCTCTCTAAATGACACGTTTATAATTCTAGCAATATATGTCTGTGTTCTAGTCATGCTTATGTAACTTGGACTGTACTTATTTAATTAAGATCTATCTTCCTAACAGCTATATACAACCTGATATACAGTTTGTATAGATAAGTATTTTCTATGTGTATATCATTCCCTTTTTTCTATTAAGCAGATTTATTACTGCTATCTTGCTAGTTGTGTAAACTAATTCACTTTAAGCTGTGGTTTAATTACAGTAGGTGCCTTGTCAGTGCTTAAATTAACTGTGATCGCGTTTAAATGTATTTGGGTTTATAGTGTCACTCTCCCTTTAAATGCAGGGCAAACTTTGAAGCTTTGCGCATTAGCTAACCTGGACGCGTGCGACAGGCTTACATTGTAGTACTGTTTACTTTTGGCCACGCATGCGCATTCATCATTTTGAGTGAGTACTCTGCCAGTTTCATGAGAGCACAGAGCACGGGCACATTAGGTTCCTACTGATGACGTCATCCCACACTTGCGCAATTGGAAGGCTCACCTAGTGCACCCCTGGGAACAATTAAGGTAATTTAGTGGGTGTAATTTTCACCTGCTGACGGCGTTATTTGGCGCAAATCTAATCCCTTTTAAGCCTGCATACTACTCTGCCTACCCCACCGCTCCCAGTTGAAGGCATCTCGCCGAAACGCGTAGGAGTGGGTGCTGTAGGCAGGATCCCCTGGTTTGTCCCCTCTCTGGGACACGTAACTATACCCTTGAGCCGTTGCTCCCAGCATATTTAGTGACACTGTTTTTCATGCTAAGTAGGATTGTGCTTCACACTTAACAAGCTTTAGGATTCACATACTTGGACCTATATCCTATTACTATGTCTCTTCTACAGCATTGATTTTGTGCATAGCTTTGTTGAGCATGCAAGGGGAATATTTTCTACATTTATCCCATGATATTTTGTGTAGCGGTTGACTTCATATAGTAATTTTGGTCACAGTCCTTTCCTTCACATTGTTGTTGTGAGTTACTTGTATAGCCATTTCCTTTTTTGCTTCAGACATAGATTGTCTGTTATTTCTCATTGAGATTTTGTGTCCTATATGACTCACATGCTAGTGAGCAATTGCTATGGTTTACGTACTGGGGATCTATGCCTTATTTTAAAATTCAATGCTTTCTTTTATCATGTTTTGTGACAGTAAATAAATACATTTTGTATTTTTGAAATCTCATATGGTACACTAGAGAGCTATACTTTTGGGCTTCTTTTTCTCCTTTTGTTTACATATATATATTTTTATATATATATATATATATATATATATATATATATATATATATATATATATATATATATATATCTATATATCTATATCTATATCTATATATATATATATCTATCTATCTATCTATCTATATATATATATATATATATATATATATATATATATATATATATATAGATGTAGCCAGGTCCCCCATGCCTGTCAAGTTCCCCCTCACCTTGCTGGCGATCGCGGGTGCCGCCGAGCCCAATGGCGGTCCCGTCGGCCGATCGCAAGAGTGGGGGCGGTCAGGATGCTGCTCGGGTGTTGCCGGGGACGCGTGCGGCCGGTTGCCAGGGCCGCGATAGCGTTGTTAGGGTTCCCGGCGCTCCTGAAGCAGGGCGGCGAGGGCGCCGTCATCTTCTATTTGTTCACGCATGCGCAGTCATGCTCTCGGTGCGGTGGCCAGCAGGGAAGTTTGCGCATGCGCAGGAGATGCGCGCGAACGAGGGCCAATAAGGAGAGGGCTCACAGAAGGGACTACATCTCCCATGAGCCTCAGGAGCGCCCCACGTGACCCCAGGGAGCCAATAGGGCTGCAGCATCTCCCTGCAGAGGAGATTAGTTACATTTCGCGGGGTTTTGGAGCACATTGGTCGGCGTCAGGAGCAGCTAGGGGAAGGAGGTAGGGTGCAGGAGTCAGTGACTCCCTGTACTAGGTCAGCAGCCCCCTAGGCCCCAGACAGCCCTGAGCCACTGTGTAGCTTGTTGTGCTATAGGGACAGGCCCTAGATAGGGACACTGCCCCATTAGCTATTTGCATAGTCAGGGACACATTGCTGAAGCCGTGCAGCCCTGCGAGGTGGGTTCTGGGCTCAGAACGCCACCAAAGACACTGAGACTAAGGTGATATTATCCACGCTGAAATTCACCCAACGCGGTGTGGAGGACGACGTCGGATCGGGTGGAATCCCTGTCGTAGTCTGCGGAACCCGGGGTGGGAGCCCCGGGCAGGTATCATTCTTCAAGTGCACCAACACTGTACAGCAACGCAAGAAGCACGCCTAAAGGGTGGGGTTATCACTTGGGGACACTTACGTGGAGAGTGGCCAAGGGCCTTGTATAGTGCGATTGGACACGGTGTGGGGATACATGGTGGTGGGAGCGGGGTGTATGTTATACCTTACCCAAAATGCAACGTTGAATGTTATGTATAGTAGAATATAAGTTATGCGCATATATGCAGTAAAGCCTGTCCTGTTTTACAACTCTGTGGTTACCGTGATTGTTTCCTGTGAGGGCCTCCTCCCACTCCATTGGGATCCCTCCCAGGTGGAGGCGTTGCACCACGAGATTGTTATATGTATGTACCCCCGGCTCCCTGAGCGGAGGCTTAGGCTCCTGAAAGCCACACAGGTATACACAGCAGGGAATACCCGTTACATTTGGAGGCGCTGCTGAGATAGCCATGGGGTGCCCTACTCAGTAGTTAACGTAGTATCCTATCAGTCAGCATGTCTGCGCTCACGCCCAAACAAGTGCCCAACTGGGCCGAAAAGCTAGGAGAGCTCCTGCAACACGTAGTCGCCGTAGACGGGGTACCTGCCGATGTATCCATGTTTACTGTCTGCAGCGCAGTAAGGACATTACCTGGTCTGGCGGGCGCCCGCCTCATCAGCAAGCACTACAACATTGACCGGCAAGAGAACACCCTATTGCTGGCCACTGAACAAGCTATACCCCCGGATAGAGGCCCACAAGTAGTGTATCTACCAG
The DNA here is from genome assembly GCF_040206685.1 of Ascaphus truei. Taxonomy (NCBI): domain Eukaryota; kingdom Metazoa; phylum Chordata; class Amphibia; order Anura; family Ascaphidae; genus Ascaphus; species Ascaphus truei. The sequence continues at coordinate 233,148,090 of NC_134486.1, read as the reverse complement.
AGACTTTACCGGAAGGGTGCCCTCTAATTTACCCTGGAACCGTTTCCAGTCACGTAACTTCCCTTACCAAACATGCGAGTTGAGCAATGAAGATTACCCCATCGATGGGATTGTGGGAATTCAACTGGAGATACTTCAATTGAATACCGGTAAGAAACATCCCATGCATGTGGAGGCAAAGGTATGCCTGAAGCCTCAAGGATAATGTCAGTACCCGGTCATCTTGGGAACAAATACGGATATAGTGCGAGCTGTAATCAGAGCCTACCTGAAAGAGACCGTGTACTGAGAGAGGATTGCAACAGAGTATATGCCTTAGAGCGTCACAGGGACCTCTACAATCGTCAACGCGGACTGACGACCATTTTACCAGGGGGAGTGCAACGCATGGCTGTCTGGTGCTGTTATCCGGATCGAGATGAGACCGATCATCTGTTCTCTCTGGAGAGTGCCCCTGAGGAAGAGACCCAGAGAGGGTATAGGGTAATACCCGAAGTCAGAAAGTGGACGACCACAATTCCTCTACGAACCTACGTGTATGTTCAAAATATCTCTCCATTTCCGATGGACATTGATGTAGGACAAAGTCTGGGCAGCATATATCCCCTCAGCCCGGTAGAAACAGTGCCCCAGGTGAATGCCGCTGCAGTGGGTGAGCAGTTAGTTGACCTGGACTTCAACTTCAGAGACTCGACGCTGCCAACTGAGTGGAAGGATCGACTGACGGTCAAGCTGAATGAAAGAAGGATGGTATTTTCCACCAGCGAGATGGATGTGGGCCGCAGTCGCAGCGCCCAACACACCATTAGGTTGAGTGACGCCACTCCGTTCCGTGAACGCTCTCGTCGCATCGCCCCCAGGGATGTGGACGATGTAAGGAACGTCCTGAAGGAAATGGAGCCCGCTGGGATATTGACGGAGTCTCGGAGTCCTTATGCATCACCCATAGTGGTGGTAAGGAAGAAGAATGGATCTGTAAGACTGTGCGTCGATTATCGAACTCTGAATAATCGTACGGTACCCGAGCAATACAACCTTCCTCGCATTGAAGAAATCCTGAATGTGCTAACCGGGAGCCAATGGTTTAGTGTGCTTGATTTACGATCTGGGTACTACCAGGTACCTATGAGCGAAGAGGACCAGGAAAAGACAGCCTTCGTCTGCCCCCTGGGCTTCTACCAATTTACGCGTATGCCCCAAGGTATATGTGGAGCTCCTGCGACCTTCCAGAGACTGATGGAGAAAACAATTGGGGACATGAACCCTCGGGAGTGTCTTGTCTACCTGGACGACATCATTGTCTTCGGGAAGACCCTGGAAGAGCACGAAGAGAGGCTGCTGAAGGTGATAGACCGCCTTGGAAAAGAAGAATTGAAGTTATCCCTCGACAAGTGTCGATTTTGTCACACCTCAGTGACCTACGTGGGACACATCGTGTCTGCTCAAGGAATTGCTACCGATCCCGCCAAAATAGAAGCGGTAGTGAACTGGCCGCGTCCCGAGAATGTCACAGAACTGCGATCATTCCTGGGTTTCTGTGGGTATTACCGTCGCTTCGTGGAAGGGTGCTCTAGTCGAGCTAAACCCCTGAACAATCTGTTGAAGATATACCCTGAGGATACCGGAAGGAAGGCCACGTCGGCCCGTCAACCGTTTGGCGATAAGTGGACGTCCGAGTGTGAGTGGGCCTTCCTGAACTTGAAGAAAAGCCTGACTGAAGCACCAGTGCTTGCGTATGCCGATCCAGAACAACCATACGTTCTGCATGTGGATGCCAGTCTCAATGGACTGGGCGCTGTCCTGCATCAGAAGCACCCCGAGGGTCTTCGGCCTGTAGCCTACATCAGCCGCAGCCTGACACCCAGTGAACAGAAGTACCCTGTACACAAGCTAGAGTTCCTGGCTCTCAAATGGGCGATCACAGAGAAACTTCATGATTACCTCTATGGTGTTACGTTTGAGGTAAGGACGGATAACAATCCCCTCACGTACATCAATACTTCCGCCAAGTTGGATGCAGCAGGGCACCAATGGCTGGCAACCCTATGTAACTACAGATTCTCTATGAAGTACAAGCCGGGGCCTCTGAACAGTGGAGCTGACGCTCTATCACGACGACCAGGATTAAGTGCTACTCCCGATGATGATGAATGGGAAGAAATCCCCGGGCCAGGGATGCGAGCAATGTGTAGCATAGTGGCCGTCATCAATGATCAGGTGGCCTTCTCCGAACTACGAGTTGCAGATTCGTTAGGATGCCAGTCGCAGGCTATCCCCGCTGCCTACTGCGATCCCAAGGGAATGAACATAACCCATGACAAAGTCATAAGATGGAAAGACTTAGTGGACTATCAAATGAGGGTTCTAGTAATCAGCATCATTCGGCAAGCTGTTCAAAGAAAGAATCCAGCTCTACTGAAAAGTGCTCCCCGAGACCTGATCGCGTTGCTAATGCGTGAGGTGGACAAGTTCGAGATAGACAATTGCTTGCTCTATAGGGTGGTCCAATATCACAACCACCCTGATAGGCGACAACTGGTTCTACCCCAAAACTTGAGATATATGGTGTTGAAGTCTCTACATGATGAACATGGGCACCTCGGAGTAGAGAAGAATTTTGGGTTAGTCCGAGACCGGTTCTTCTGGCCCAAGATGTGCGATGCAGTGGAACAGCACTGCTGCCGTTGTTCCCGGTTCGTCCAACGCAAGACTTTGCCTACCAGAGCCGCACCCATGGCCCATCTCAAGAGTTCTGGTCCAATGGACCTGGTGTGTATGGACTTTTTGTGTATTGAACCCGATACCCGAGGAATCTGTAACATGCTGGTCATCATGGACCATTACACCCGGTATGCACAGGCCTTCCCCACAAAAGACCAGAAGGCCATCACAGTCGCAAAAATACTATGGGAGAAGTTCTTCGTTCACTATGGTCTTCCAAACCGACTTCACTCCGACCAAGGGCGAAATTTTGAGAGCACTCTGATCCGAGAATTACTCAAAATGCTGAAAATCGCCAAATCCCGGACGACTCCGTACCACCCCGAAGGAGATGCTTTGCCTGAACGATTCAACAGGACCTTGTTGGACATGCTCGGAACCCTGAAGGGTGGGCAGAAAACGGAATGGAGTCGACACGTAGAAGCTTTGGTACATGCGTACAACTGTACTCGCCATGAGTCCACTGGATTCTCCCCATACTTCCTCATGTTTGGACGGGAGGCAAGACTCCCAGTAGATGTGCGTCTTCGAGTAACAACGGATGGGATACACAATGATACCCATTTCAAGTATGTGCAAAGGCTAAAGGACAGTTTGCAGCAAGCGTACCAACAGCCTGAGAAGTCTACAGCTAAACTTAATACTGGCAATAAGAGACAATATGAAACCCAGTGACTTGGAACGGCGCTATAACAGCAGTAAATGTAAATGAATAAAATAAATAAAGATAAATTATAAGGTGTTTCTGAAATATTCTCAACCTTCCAGGGAATATGCACTGATTCCCTTACAAGTAGTTAGGATCCAGGGCAGGAAAGGGAGCGATGTCATCAGGAACACCCAAAACAAAACATATAAGATATCATAGTGCAGTAGGTTAAATAAAACGTGATGTTCAGTGTGATAACTTGGCTCTTATAGATGACCTACTTACAAGAAGTAAGATAAAAAACAGCAAGTGGTTTAAAGATGGTTCTTGAAAAATTCAGCTTGTAGTGGCAGATGGGTTTGACTGCAGCACGCAACAGTGAACACTGGTAACAGGCTGGATGGTATATTCACGAAGACCTCAGCTCCCAGTCAGATACACGCAATCATACAGGAATAGAGGGAAACCATAGTGTTTACCAGATAACACCAAAATTTATAGATAAAAGGCATAAGACATGTACTCACAATGTGGAATACGAACACAATCACATAAGGTTTTACTTGAGGCAGTAGGTATGGTGAATCGGCAGATGGAAAGCTCCAGTCCCTTCAGTATCCCTCCTCGAGGGTGTCCCCTCGTCCGGTCGCAGATGGAGAGCGTCTGTCGTCACGTCCGGGCCTAGGAGTGACGACTTCCGGTTGGAGCGGATGAGTGAAGGGGTGATGGGATCGCCGCACCGACACTGTGCCTCCAGGGATGAAACAGGTAGCCAGACTGCAATTCAGCTGTGCTGCTACTCTGCTAACTCGGCTCAACGCGTTTCGCTGTATACCACAGCTTCCTCAGGAACAATCTTTAAACCACTTGCTGTTTTTTATCTTACTTCTTGTAAGTAGGTCATCTATAAGAGCCAAGTTATCACACTGAACATCACGTTTTATTTAACCTACTGCACTATGATATCTTATATGTTTTCTTTTGGGTGTTCCTGATGACATCGCTCCCTTTCCTGCCCTGGATCCTAAAAAGAGACGATATGACAATAAAGTCAAGTATCGGGAGCTACGTCCTGGGGACGCTGTGTTGCTTCGTAATCTGGGAGTCCCCGGAAAACATAAACTGGCGGACCGGTGGAGAGACGGAGTATATGAAGTTGAGTCACAGATGCCAGGCCTCCCGGTCTATCGCATCAAAGACACTGACGGCTGGGTAAAGGTTTGGCATCGTAATCACCTTCTCCCCATCCCCCAAGTGGGAGACGAAGAAGCAGAAATACTGGCCACACCGCTCAACGGTGAGTCCGACTTATCAGAGATGGGTCAAGAGACAGTAAATAATGAAACCCACTCTGAAACTCCTGAAGACCCTATGGAAGGACCCTCTCAAAGGGACTATTCCACAGAAGGGGCATCTCCCGGAGGAGCTACGGGTAAAGGGCCCTGTAGGCCAACGCCTACTAAGGTGGCACCAACAGGCCAGCCTTTGGATTCACAGAGCCCGTGCTTTGTGCCAGCAGTGGTCTCGGAGCAAAATCCAATCCGTGATTGTGATGCTCACAGAACAGTGTAACATTGTTTAAAGTTGATGCAATGTACTAAGTTATATTCGTATAAGATGCATTTTGATTATATAACGATGTTGTGCCATTTTCATTATATAACTGCTGTATATAGTTATGTAAGTTGTGTCCCAAGCGAGGACGTTGGGGTTTTCTTTACCAGGGGGAGGATGTAGCCAGGTCCCCCCTGCCTGTCAAGTTCCCCCTCACCTTGCTGGCGATCGCGGGTGCCGCCGAGCCCAATGGCGGTCCCGTCGGCCGATCGCAAGAGTGAGGGCGGTCACGATGCTGCTCGGGGGTTGCCGGGGACTTGTGCAGACGGTCGCCAGGGACGCAATCGCGTCGTTAGAGCTCCCGGAGCAGGGCGGCGAGGGCGCCGCCAGCTTCAATTTGTTTGCGCATGCGCAATCATGCTCTCGGTGCGGTGGCCAGCAGGGAAGTTTGCGCATGCGCAGGAGACGCGCGCGAACGAGGGCCAATCAAGAGAGGGCTCACAGAAGGGACTACATCTCCCATGAGCCTCAGGAGTGCCCCACGTGACCCCAGGGAGCCAATGGGGGTGCAGCATCTCCCTGCAGAGGAGATTAGTTACATTTCGCGGGGTTTTGGAGCATGTTGGTCGGTGTCAGGAGCAGCTAGGGGAAGGAGGTAGGGTGCAGGAGTCAGTGACTCCCTGCACTAGGCCAGCAGCCCCCTAGGCCCCAGACAGCCCTGAGCCACTGTGTAGCTTGTTGTGCTATAGGGACAGGCCCTAGATAGGGACACTGCCCCATTAGCTATTTGCATAGTCAGGGACACAGCGCTGAAGCCGTGCAGCCCTGCGAGGTGGTTTCTGGGCTCAGAACGCCACCAAAGACACTGAGACTAAGGTGATATTATCCACGCTGGAATTCACCCAACGCGGTGTGGAGGACGACGTCGGATCGGGTGGAATCCCTGTCGTAGTCTGCGGAACCCGGGGTGGGAGCCCCGGGCAGGTATCATTCTTCAAGTGCACCAACACTGTACAGCAACGCAAGAAGCACGCCTAAAGGGTGGGGTTATCACTTGGGGACACTTACGTGGAGAGTGGCCAAGGGCCTTGTATAGTGCGATTGGACACGGTGTGGGGATACATGGTGGTGGGAGCGGGGTGTATGTTATACCTTACCCAAAATGCAACGTTGAATGTTATGTATAGTAGAATATAAGTTATGCGCATATATGCAGTAAAGCCTGTCCTGTTTTACAACTCTGTGGTTACCGTGATTGTTTCCTGTGAGGGCCTCCTCCCACTCCATTGGGATCCCTCTCAGGTGGAGGCGTTGCACCACGAATTTGTTATATGTATGTACCCCAGGATCCCCGGGCGGAGGCTTAGGCTCCTGAGAGCCACACAGTTATACACAGCAGTAGTAGCGTCTGTATTCATAGTGAATACCCGTTACATATATATATATAGTCATCTGTACTGACCCAGGCATTTCTGGGTGGTTTTTCGTTTTTGGGAGGTCACGATTCGAGTGGTCACTTTAACAGGCGCTGTCTATTCATTTATATATATATATATACAGTGTTCGACAAACCTATACATTTGCAAGCCCCGGGCGAGTGGATTTAACATCGTGGCGAGCGCCTATTGGCCCAAGCAGCACACGTTTGGTATTAGGTGGCGAGTAGATTTTTTTGTTCGGCGAGTAGAATTTTTGGTGATTTGTCGACCACTGTATATATATATATATATATATATATATATATATATATATATATATATATATATATATCAGGGATCCCCTGGTGAAATCCGCTTTGCCAGAAGAAACACATAGGGTCACGTGGTTGGAGTGAGCTACGGTGGTGGAGCAGTTCAGATGCCAGATGCCAGACACCAGAATGGAGAAGTTCCCTGAGTCGCTCTCAATATAGACCATGTTTGATAGGAACCCAGGCTGCAATCTTTGTTTGCCTCAGAGACACTCACAAGGTGACACCAGCAGCAGTGAGGTCTTACAGGAAAACACAGTGTGACGGAGCAAACGGACGGCGATCTGGTTACATGTTGGCGCATGGGCTAGCCCATATAATACTTTTTATTCAGTGGCAAATTGTGTGTGCAATTGTCTTGGTTCATGTTATTAAAACTTTGTATTTGGATTTTGCACAAGGATCGGGCGCTTTTCCTCTTCTTGTTTTTCATATATATATTTTTTTGTATCCCCCTGAGGAAGGTCCCATTCTGTAGGACCGAAACGTTGGGTTTCTGGATGTATTTTTGCTTTCACTAATACACTTTGATTTTCAACATTGAGTGCTGTCTCTTGTTTATCAATCCTTGGAACGGTAATGTATAACTACATTCTCTATATGGGACGTGCACCTGTGGCTTACCAGCACCTATTGGAGTGCCAATATATATATATTGCAACATATACTGTATATAATCGCCTTCCTCTTTTTATTTTCCATATTTTACAATTCAGATGCACTGCTGCACCAAGAGATCCCTGAATTTAGATGCCTAAGTAGGGTGACCAGGCGTCCCGGTTTTGCCGGGACAGTCCCGTTTTTTTCGGTCTTGTCCCGGTTGCCCATCCGTCACGGAAATGTCCCGGATTTTCTCCTGGCCTCGTTTTTGTAGTTGTGTCTGCGACTCTGAGGTGGTGCGAGGGGGCTGCGGCGAGGATTGTTAAGTATTTCATGAATGCCAGGGCGGGGCTTTAGAATGCCGGGCATCAGGGGATTGGCTGAAGGTAGGAGGAAGCTGGGGGGCGGGGCTTTGGCTCTCCCCAGCTTTCCTCCCCCGGCACTCTGGTCTAACTCCCGCCACTCTGGCCCTCCATCTGGCACGCTGGCCCCCCTTCTGGCACGCTGGCCCCCCCTCCTACTCCCCGGCTCTCCCTCCGACTTCCCGGCTCTCCCTCCGACTCCCCGTCAGCCCGGTTCTCCCTCCCTCCGGTCCCCAGCTCGCTATCCCTCCCTCCGGTCCCCGGCTCGCTCTCCCTCCCTCCGGTCCCTGGCTCGCTATCCCCCCGGCACCCCAGCTTGATCCCCCCCCCCCCCAGAGCCCACTCACGGCACTTCCTGTGCCTGCTGCGCACGTGCCACAGTCTACCGCCTCCGCCGAACCCCCAGCCGCCTCCACCGAAACCGCAGCCGCCTGAGGTAGGCATATGGGTGGAGAGAGATGGGTGATGCAGGTGGGGGGGGGGGGGGGGAGAGAGATGGGTGATGCAGGTGGGGGGGAAGAGAGCTGGGTGATGCAGGTGGGGGGGAGAGATGGGTGATGCAGGTGGGGGGGAGAGAGATGGATGATGCAGGTGGGGGGGAGAGAGATGGGTGATGCAGGTGGGGGGAGAGAGATGGGTGATGCAGGTGGGGGGGAGAGATATGGGTGATGCAGGTAGGGGGGGAGAGAAATGGGTGATGCAGGTGGAGGGGAGAGAGAGATGGGTGATGCAGGTGGGGGGAGAGAGATGGGTGATGCAGGTGGGGGGGAGAGAGATGGGTGATGCAGGTGGGGGGAGAGAGATTGGTGATGCAGGTGGGGGGGAGAGGGAGGTGGGTGATGCAGGTGGGGGGGGAGAGAGAGATGGGTGATGCAGGTGGGGGGAGAGATGGGTGATGCAGGTGGGGGGGAGAGATGGGTGATGCAGGTGGGGGGGAGAGATGGGTGATGCAGGTGTGGGGGGAGAGAGAGATGGGTGATGCAGGTTGGGGGGAGAGATGGGTGATGCAGGTGTGGGGGGAGAGAGAGATGGGTGATGCAGGTGTGGGGGAGAGAGATGGGTGATCCAGGTGGGGGGAGAGAGATGGGTGATGCAGGTGGAGGGGGAGAGAGATGGGTGATGCAGGTGGGAGGGAGAGAGATGGGTGATGCAGGTGGGGGGGAGAGAGATGGGTGATGCAGGTAGGGGGGAGATGGGTGATGCAGGTAGGGGGGGAGAGAGATGGGTGATGCAGGTGGGGGGGAGTGATGTGAGATGCAGGGGAGGGCGAGTGATGTGAGATGCAGGGGGGAGAAAGATGTGAGATGCAGGGGGGGCGAGTGATGTAAGATGCAGGGGGGGGGGCGAGTGATGTGAGATGCAGGGGGGGGCGAGTGATGTGAGATGCAGAGGGGGGGCGAGTGATGTGAGATGCAGGGGGGGGAGTGATGTGAGATGCAGGAGGGGGAGAGTGATGTGAGATTTAGGGGGGGAGAGTGATGTGCGGAGCAGTAAAGGGGGGGGGGAATTGAGCTCTGAAAGGGGGAAAACGGAGATGTGCAGGGGGGGGGAACGGAGCTGTGAAGGGGAACAGAGGTGTGAACAGGGGGGGGTGAACCCAACTGTGAAGGAGGGGAATCGGAGATGTGAACGGGGGGGACGCAGCTGTGAACAGGGGGGGGAATTGAACTGTGCACGGGGGAGGGGAGCGGAGACAGAAGGGGAGCAGGAAAATGAAATCCCAGGCAACGCCGGGTATATCAGCTAGTCCTCTATACACACAAACACACACTGCAGCCCCCACCTCTATACACACAAACACACACTGCACACTGCAGCCCCCACCTCTGTACACACAAACACACTGCACACAGCAGCCCCCACCTCTTTATACAGAAACACACACTTCAGGGCCCACCTCTGTATAATGAAACACACACTTCAGTGTCCCGGTTTTTCATTTTGAAAATCTGGTCACCCTACGCCTAAGAACAAATTGAGGACTTGGTGCTTTAAGCTGATTTTGAAGAGAATTTCAAGTTGTGTTTAATCACAAATATATTAAGGTGCTGTGGGATAGATTAGTGCCCTTTGTGTCAGTGAGCAATTTAGGAAGTGATTGCATGAAAATTAGGCGAGGAGTTAATAAGATGTACTGTACCAAAGTTTGTTTCCCATTCAACGCTGTTTTCCTTTTTCCGTCAACTAATTCCACCAGGTCAGGCTGACACTGGCCCACTGGATACCAGAAAATCCCCGGCTCACCCCAGCAGAACGTGGACCTCTAAGGTCCAAAGTACCAAGTTTTCCGGAAGGTCTATGGAACTTCAGAAATCTTGCATAGACACTGGAGAAATGCAGATCAGCTTTAGCAGTCTGTATGTAAATGTAGCTATATGGAGATCCTGTGTATATAGACATTGGTGCAAGTCCTATTACTGTAGGAACGTATTTGTCCATTATGGCCTTATAATGGGCCGTATGGTCTGTTTCCTCCTGTGAACACTTCATACTAGGTCTGCTCCTTATGGATCAATGTTAAATGTAGGAGAAGATATTGACATCTCTGGTGACAGGTTGCATTGGCAAAACAGAAAAAAAAATGTAAACTGAACCAAGGAGCAAAAAGCAGCATCTTAATACTTAGCTCTCATTATATTTTATATATATTTTCCTGGAACATTTACCACTTGCGAATGACAAGTATAGGCTTCTGGAGATCGATTCTTGGCTTCCCTCACGTAAAACATGAGGATGATGGACATCTTTTCTAAACAGGTCACTTACTGCACAACCATAAACCTAACAAACCAAATGATGCATCTAGTTGCTGTGCTTTCCAGCGGAAAGGTGGATAATATGCACATAAAATGCCAGATTGGTATCATCAAAGTTACATAGAAACGATGGGGGTTACTCATTAAACTACGATAGTACCAATCGGGACTCTATCACACAGAAACTCTTACTGAAGTCAATGGGAGTTTCCATGCGAAAGTGCCACAATTGGCACTATCGTTGTTGGATGAATAACCCCTTGGATTGAAAATATTTTATTTTTCTCACAATGAGGGAGTGGGTCGGTGTTTTTTTTTTTTTTGGTGGTTACTTTCTGTAGGAGAGAACATCTATTAGATCAGAATGAGTGTCTTCAGAAACCACAACACTATCGTTAGAGAGCTGTGCCCCATCGCAATAAAGAACACTGCAACAATTCCTAGACAAAAACTCGTAACGCACAAAATGCACTTTGGGTATCCTCTAGATGTAGCTGCTACCACATAGGTGCTGGCACTCCAGGGACCCCATTATATAGTAGCGACGTTCTGCTAATTTTTCTATGGTAGAGTGCAATCTATATGCTCTAGTGTAGCACCTCCCCTTCTTTTCTGTGATGGAGCGACCGCGACTGCTGGAGGCGCACTCAAAGGGTTAAAGTGGTTCAAACCTATTATTTACCATTGTCAAATCTTAAGTTCGTTAAAGGAAGATTTCAAAATAAAGTTTAAATCGGATTGGGAAAAAAAATCATTTTTGTTTTTTTACATTTGGGTTAAATACGTGGGAAGCAGGCTTTTAAATCTGAAAAAACACATGAAGAAGCCCCACTGCATAGGATGACAGAAGAGATGACAATAGCATTCAGACACCATAGCGAGTGAAAACAGGGAAGAAACATATGCAGGAAGCAGCTGGGTGGTACAGTAGTTGGGGCATCCTGGCCAGAAAAGTGATTATCCCCTGATAAATGAAGCAACATGTCAGAATCCGAGAGTGGTGCAGGCTAACATGTGCTCCCCCTTTAGAAAATGATTGGCAGGCTCAGCTGATGCAGCTGCTGCTTATCTGGCTCCATCCAACACTCTGGGCAGATGTTTTAATCTTCTGTCTGTTGCGTGGCTGTGTTGCCTAAACATCTGTTTCTGTTTAGACAGCCACACACTGGGAATTGCTTAAGCGGCAGCCCAAGTTGCTTATATTACTCCGTTACAGCTCCAGGAGGCTTTGCTGCGGCACAGTTAAAAATGTTTTCTAAGCCATCGGAAAACACATCATTTGTAAAAGACGCACATCCATTTAAAGACGATACTTACTCATAGTCCATTCACTGGATGCTAAATCCTTACTGTCACGCTTCCGTTACTATCCAGAAATGCTTTTTGAATATGTATTTCACTCCAGTGTGTTACCACATTTGAGTTCATTTATTCCAGCAGCTAGCAGGTCTCAGCCATCTGATCCCCTCAAAGCCGGAGATATTAACACCCACTACTTGTTAAGAAAGGGGAACCATTTCAAAACAGGCAAATCCTTTCTGATTTCATGGGGTGTTCCCATTTATTTTCCAGGAGGGAAATAAAAACCGATGATTAAATGGGACGTACGAGCAGCAGAACATTCATTTAGGAAATAAGAAGTTGTTTCGGCTTCTTACATCACAGTTCTGGCTCTTAACAGCTGTTCCCTGAGAGAGTCCTTCTATTTTCTTTGGCAACGTTTTATTTTTTTTGTGTGATAAAAATCATCATTTGCTCATCTCTAGCTTTTGAGGTTACTATCGTTACCTTTACACTGCACTGGGCTCTGAGGAAAGCTCCATTTTAACCTCCTCAACACTAAGGACCAGATCCACAATGCCACATTAACTCATTTTTTTCCTGAGTTTAATGCAAATTCACAAAGCTAATTATTTGTAAAAACAACGGCGGTTAGTGATCTCATTAGCACAAGTTATCATCATTATTACAAATAAAAGCTAGGATATTTTAATCTCAAACAGTACTTTTGCAAGATGAACTGGAGGGAAATGATTGCGTCCGACAGAACACTTTACTACCAGTCAAAATATTTAACACACAAACTATACTAATTACTAAGAACAATGAGCGATTACACCAAACTCACGTTTTCAAAAAAACATTCTAAAGTATTTTTAATGAGTATATTCAGCCGACAATGAAACTAAATTGAAGTAACCTATGTGCTTTGACATACTCTTAAATAAAGAGTGCAAACACTCTTACTTAAGTTAAACACTGATACTTACATTTTATTCATACCAACAGTATTAAAGAAGTGTTCAGTTTTACATTTTTTAAATAAATATATTAGGTACGTCTCTCCAGGCAGCGGATTCCCTATTTTTTGTAAAAGTTCTGAAGCTGCTTAAAGGTATAACAATACACATTTTCTATTAGTTTCCTTTTCTCCATCATCAATACTTACAGAATTTGCAGAGCTAATTGGTCCCTTGGTGCAGTTTTTGGTGATTTATAGCATTTTCTTCACAATAAATCGCCAGGGTTAGGGGTATAAATATATATATAGAATACTGTATATACACACGTATATACAGTACATATCTGTTTTTTTTTCTCTCTACACTGTTTTAGCCATAGATTCCTGTGTATATCAGTATTGCTTGACCTGAAGAAGAGAGGAAAACTCTCGAAAGCTTGTCCTATGACATAAATTGTTAGTCCAATAAAAAAGGTATCACCTAATATTGAAGAACTCATTTATTCTGCACTATCGCAACTGGACCAACACGGCTATTTTCTGCTTTATATATATATTTACATCATCATCTTCAGCCCTTGTTGATCCACTCCTGGATGAAGTCATCCCCAAGGATGTTCCAGGTACTGCGGTTGCAAGTCTCACTTTTGCAAATGTTATCATTTCCTTTGGAATCCAGTTGAGTACCATATTTGTCCAACGATGGTCAATTCTTCTTGCCCCTGCCATTTTAATGTCTTCACCCGTGTGATGATGCCATAGACTTTTTTTTGTTTGTTTGTTTCAAACCCATTCATCCTTTTTCCTGTCTCTTCGGGTAATACCCAGCATATAGTTGAAAAAGGGGGAAGGGTCCTCAGGCGCGTTGTTCTGCTTGTGGCTCCACGGCGAGTAAAATGTAGGAAATAAAAGGGGAGAGAGGGGAATCACAGTGAGAAAACAACACAATAGTCATATATAACTCACTTCTTCATTCAGGGGGGTAGACAGTGAACATTCAATGTGGTAGGAGACACACTCACATCAGGTGTCTAATCTTGATTAGATGAATTCTCCTCTATATGGGGTGGGGTGGGTTGAGGGTGAGGGGATGCCTCCTGGTATCTTCCTCAAGGAAATAAGAAAAAAAGGGGAAAAAAATAGTGTAATACAATTTATTAACATATAAACAAAAGAGATTAAAAACTCACAAGCGGCCAATTTCTATTGGCATAGGGAGGAGATGTAGCCAGACTCCACAGAGCGTCCCTTTCAGGGATGGGGTGTCTTGTCTTGTCTGGTTCCCAGCTGGCAGATTCTTCCTGTCCGTGCGTGGAGTTCAGCTGACCGCAGAAAAGATGTCCAAACGCCCGTGCACAGGCTGGGTCCTTCTCCGTCTGCCTTTCCTCTCCGCACACACGTTGCACAGCCCCTGTTCCGTTGCGCATGCGCCTGCGCAACCGGCGAGATGCTGGCCCAAAAAACAGGGAAGTCAAACTCCTCACTACGGTGGCTTGTGATAACCAAAAAACGTCAGACGCGTTTCGCTATTGCTTCCTCAGTGACGTAGCGTATTACACTATTTTTTCCCCCTTTTTTTCTTATTTCCTTGAGGAAGATACCAGGAGGCATCCCCTCAACCCACCCCACCCCATATAGAGGAGAAGTCATCTAATCAAGATTAGACACCTGATGTGAGTGTGTCTCCTACCACATTGAATGTTCACTGTCTACCCCCCTGAATGAAGAAGTGAGTTATATATGACTATTGTGTTGTTTTCTCACTGTGGTTCCTTTCTCTCCCCTTTTATTTCCTACGTTTTACACGCCGTGGAGCCACAAGCAGAACAACGCGCCTGAGGACCCTTCCCCCTTTTTCAACTATATATTTACACAGAGGCTGGTGAATCACCTCTGAGAGACTCGGGCAGTGATACTGCATTGTGGAAAGGACTGAACTGACATATTGAACAGTAGGATATTCCTTTTTGGCGCAACTTCTCTATTTCCCCCAATACCCAGCATACATCTCTCCATACTTCTTTGGATTGTTTGAACCTTCTGAATTACCTTTGCCTTTAGGGTCCAAGTTTCACATTCTTACGTGACCAGAGGCAGAGTACATTGGTCGAAAACTTTCCTCTTGAGGCACAATGGAATGTTCCCTTGAAATAATGTCTTGTTTCTTCCAAAAGAGCTCAATCCCATCTCCATTCTCCTATTGATTTAATACAAAAAGTTCCCATCCATTGTTACCTGCCAGCCAGTAATATACTGGTATATATTATTGTGATGGTACATGCTGTTACGGTGTATCTGCAGCTTTTTTTCAGAGCGATGTTGACACAGGATCAGGGCAGCCGACAGAGGGTAGAGACGGGACAATTATGGGTGGGCAGGCCGGGATCGGCGCTAGAAGTTGGGCCCAGGCAGAGTTTAAACCCAACATCTGTGTCCAGCTGCCTGGCCTCCAATGGCTGCCAGGCCCCAGCTCTCCCTACCTGCAGCCCAGCCTTAATTGAAGCTCCACCCCCATGCGCGAGATGGAAGTTGTGCCCACCCGGGAATTCAGGCCCAACTTTGGCATTCGTCCACGGAGTTGGGGTGCATCAGAGGCTTTAGGTAAGCTAAAAGGTGTGTGTAAGTCTAGGACGTTTGGTCGCAGCAATTTTGTCACGACCAAATGACCACCGGTGCTTCGCCACAACTCACCCGGCCGCCGGGCCACTTCACAGCTCATGTGGCCGTGGCAAAATGGCTGCAACCAAATACATATATAAACAGTACATCAACTTGTTATACTATAATTATCAATAGGGACTCCATAAGCATTCACGGCTACGGAAATTGAGTACCCAGTCGCTGTTCCTGAGCAGAAGTTGCTCAAAATTGTGTAACTTTCGTGCCATTTTTTTGATGGGCTGGGAGATGACATTAGTATATTACTGCATGCAATGGAACACAGTAATGGGTGCCATATCTTCACATATCAGAGTCCCTGGTCCAGATGTTATATGTGCAAAAAGGCACCGACAAAGCATTACAGGATGAGAGTAAAGCATCAGAGGTTGGCTGACCGTTTAAGGTTTCGAGGCCACTTATCTGAATAGCAAAAGCGTTTAATTACAAAGAAAATAATATATGAAATATATTGTACAGTATTGTATTGTATTGTATGTCTTTATTTATATAGCGCCATTAATGTGCGTAGCACTTCACAGTAGGAATACACGGGGTAAATATATAAATAACAGATAATATAAATAACAGGTTATGGGAATAAGGGGGCTATGCACTAAGCTCAACGGCTTTGGGTTCTGATGTTCAAAAAAAGCACGTCCGTTAAAAAGTGAGGCCGGGGACGCGATTCACTAAGGCCTTGAGCCCATTTTTTAACGTATGTGCTCAAAACACCCACAGCGTACATGTTGCTTTTTTTCCCCCTGCTAGCATTCTTAAACTTCACATACGCTAGCTGGTAGAAAAAAAAGCAGCATTTAACATTTGCATGGAGATTTGCCATCTCCATGCAAGGCTGTTACAGGCGATCGTACACTAATTAAAATCATTTTAATAATAGTGTACATGAGCAGGGGGTCTCCGGAGCTGAACCGCATTGGTTTCAGGTCCGAGGACCTCCTACTTCAGGAGATACAGGCCCCGTTATGGGGTGCCGGTATCCCCTGCAGAATTTAAATGTCCCGGTCACGTGACGCGGAAGCTTGAAACTGCAGGAGATACCGGCACCCCATAACGGGGCCTGTATCTCGGGAAGCAGGGGGGTCCCCGGACATAAAACCAACGCGGGCCAGCTCCGGAGACCCCCTGCACATCTACACTATGAAACACATGTATATTAAAAAAAGATTTAACAAACATCAATACACGACCCCCCCCCACCGCCCAAACCCATACAGTACAGTAATGTGCAAAATAACTATTATCCAGATATGGATAATAGATTATTTGCCCATTATTAAACACTGCATTAGCATACCTAAATGAAGTAAATAAAAACAGTAGCCAGCTAATCCAATGAATACAAGCAGTAACAACATCAACAATGAATTAATTAAACCATTAACCAATGAAACAATTAATTCCTAAACCAACTCAAAATGAATAGTAACACTAACAATCATGTTTACATTCATTAATGTTGCAGTAATTCATTGGTTTGATTGGTTAGTGTTACTATTCATTTTGAGTTGGTTTAGGAATTAATTGTTTTGATTGGTTAATGGTTTAATTAATTCATTGTTGATGTTGTTATTGCTTGTATTCATTGGATTAGCTGGCTACTGTTTTTATTTAGTGAAGTATGTTTTTTTGGAGTTAGGTTTTATTATTGTGTATCTGGTGTATTAATGTATTGCAATTAGGGTGCCCATTGAGTGCTATAGAGGCTTATCATGCCCATATTATTATTATATGGGTATGATGTACCACTATACTACTCAATGGGTACAGGGTGGGTATAGTCAGTGTAGGGTGGGTGCTTAGGCCTCCCGGGTTTGTATGGAGGCAGGGTGGGTTAACCCCTTAATGACTATAGCGGTTTGTAACCGCTAAGGTGATTAAGGGGTTAGGGGCCATTAGTATGTCTTTATTATGTATATACTGTATGCTTTCTTTCAACGGAGGACAGAGGGACCTGCTGTTGTGGTAAGTATAACTGTATTTATTTACTTTATTTATGTATGCTAATGCAGTGTTTAATAATGGGCAAATAATATATTATCCATATCTGGATAATAGTTATTTTGCACATTATTGTACTGTATGTGTTAGGGGTGTATTTAGTTAGAAATAATGTTTAGTATTTTTGTAGGCACAACATTGGTACCGCAGGCCTGCGGGTACCCCGGGACTCCCGCAGGGACCCCGGGACAGCAGCGGGGTCAGCCGGGGAAACCCGCGCGACCCCCGGCCTCCCTCGGGGACACCCGCGGGGTCAGCCGGGGACACCCGCCGGCCTGTTGTACTCCTGTTGCGCATGCAAATATGTAAAGCAAGAAATTTTTCAAAATCCAGCTTTTTTTTACATTTACCTTGAGCTGACGTGTTCTGTTTAACGCAACTTTCGCGTACGCTAAGGTTAAGTCGCTTAGTGCATCCCGCTTAAGGGCAGAATTTAACGCAAACAGGGTAACGAACGAGCAAAGTTGGACTCGTTGGACTGAAATATTTCCTGAAAAAAGTCAGTTTTAGAGCTCAAAGTGCCTGTTTGCGTGGCTTAGTGCATCGTGTTCAGCGCAACATCACGTTCTAAGAGCACTTTGCGCTCTAAAAACGACTTAATGGAGCTTAGTGCATGACCCCTTAAGTACTTCCGACATAAAAGTAACATTAAGGAAGAGGAGTCCCTACTCCGAGGAGCTTACAATCTAATTGGTAAGATTCTATATGAATAAAGTATTAAAGTACTGTAGCAAATCCCCCCCCCCCTCCCACCCCCCAAGAAAAAAAAGATTCTAGCTAACCTCACCAATTGGGTCCCTAAGAGTTTACATCGTTTCTTTGAGAAAACTATAAAGAACATGGTGGCTGGGGTTACCAATACAAAACCGCAATGCAGGCTTCCAATGATGTCACAGCTTTCTATTGGCCCCAGGAGTTAATTCTAACCCCACAGCAATTTTGTGTCCACAGGGCAAGTATTGTTAACTGGTGAAGAAGACATATTGTGACTTGGAAACCGGGGGATCAGTTCTGCGGGACTCCTCTGTTCCAGTTAGTTGTGGCTTTTACTAATGATCAGGTTTTACATTTGTAAACTTATATGCACATCTAACTGGTGATATGAACTAAAGTACCATTTGAACAAGAAGCATATGATTAATGAGTGAAGACGACGTGTGCACGTTATACCGGAAAAGTATATGTTGTAAAGCAAATATAATTACTTTAAATGGCAGAAGAAGCTTGTTATTTCAATGATTAAATGTAAATGTGAGTAATAAATGGTTTACTGTAATAAAACCACTATGTGCTCTATAATGTTTATAATAGTGATAAGTCTGGTATGGAATTCCTATAGATTGTTTGTTTCCATGTTACGTAAATATTTTAAGGATTGTATAGCATCAGACATTTACTGTATATTTTGTCCAGTGTATGAAAACCTTTAGACTGTAAAGGAGTATTTTATTTATGAGGAGCCAGATGTTATTTCAGAAGTTCATTTAATGCAAATAGGGAGATGTCATGATTACCCAAGTTGTCACTGTGACATTAACACTAGCAAAACAGGACAGCTGGAACTAGAAGTTGCACTGCGTGTGGGAACGACACTTTGGGACCATGTTTAGTACTAGTAATATCATGGTAAGTGGAGGATATCTGTGGAGTGCAGCTAAGAGGCTTACCAAAAACAAACACTCCCGCAAATACAAAAAAACCTTCACCCCCCAAATATATATATATATGTAGCCCTGTGTAGTTTTGGGGTTACATGTCTTTCTCCTCCTGTGCAATAATCCCTGTTAAGGGCAGGTTTGCCAGGAGTAATCATGGGGTTTGCCCTCACCTCATGTGCTGTGTATTATTCAGTGAAGGAAGTGACATCAGGTTCTGTGTCGACTTACAATGACACAGGGGTGGTGCCTACTGAAGCTATATAATATGCAGCACTTCCTGAATGTAGTCAGTGTGTGCCTCACCACCTGAGTGAGGTGAGTCTGTCCAGCAACCTGTCAGGGCTCTGGCAGTGTTTGTAGCCCTCCCTCAAGGGAGTGGTGTGGAAGACTATTCCTCTTACTCCATCAGGAAGTAAGGGAAGAGCTACACCTTCTTTCAGTGCCCCTGCCTGGGAGTGTACGGTCAGGGACTTCCTTTGGGTTGGCAACCTGAGATGAGTGGCTAGACGACCAGCCACTATGATGGGCGGCTGTCCAATAAAGGATGCCAAAGAAAGATATCGCTTCTGTCCTGTGTGTGGAGTCACTTGGGAAGACGGTGCACATAGAGGTTCTCTTTCAGAGACTCCTCCCTACTACGCTGGGGGTCTGGAAGAGATGGAGGCCCTGTACCATGAGTGAGTATAACTTTGCATTACCTCATTAGCCAGTCCTGATGCCATTCCCCATAATACCATCAAGCGGGAGACTCAGGAGTCCTGTAAGCCAGCAGGTGCACCACACTAGTATGCCATGTAACAGGGGTAAGAGTCCACATAGGGGGGGCAATATGAGATTGGCCCGGGCAAACACCATTACATATATATTTAAAACACCTCCCAAATAAAAAAATGTAAACATCCCCTCTCTCCCCCCACCCCAATTAAATACAAAATACAGACTTACCTACCTTGGGGATGGTCTCAAGTCTCTGCTGCCCCGGATCTCCTCAAGCTGACATCTCCCTCTCCCATGCTGTGTGGGCCTCCCTCACTCTCACGTGCCCTGATTCTGATGCGCGCAAAGACATCAGAGAGCGGCCCATCGAGGGACAATGCGGGAGGACCGCAGCTGGGCAGAGCTACAAGTATCTTCTCATAGTACAGAACTGATTTATTTTAAACAAACACACACGTAGGATATTGCTTGAACTGCAGCGTTAAGGGCAGTTCTCACTGTAGAGCACCATTACACAGTTTTTCTTGTCAATGTTCCATGAAATACATGTTGAAAACCTCTGTAAAATAGAACAATGTTACTTTATTTAAAAAAATATAAGTCCCATAACCGCAGTACTACGTGTATCTTCATTGGATAAGTTGGATATTCTTTTTCCCTACCCACAAAAAAATCTCTCTCCTCTAAAATTCTTAGGGAATGTTTAGTAATCATGCTACAGTATAGTCATAAATCATACGATTATTGGTTGATTCTGTGCTAAGATGACAATGAACTTTCCCAAGTTACATAAACACTAAATGTCCACTCTAGCTTCCATGTTTGAAGAGGAAACGAAAGTGACATTGAGAGAATGTTGTTGTATTCATAACAAGATGAACACTCATATAGATTGTAAGCTCTTCAGGGCAGGGACTCCTTTTCCTAATGTTACTTGTATGTCTGAAGCGCTTATTCCCATTGTGTGTGTAACAGGGTTTGTCTATTCTACCTGTCTTTCCCTCTCTGTCACCTAAGTCCTAAGTAGTCTGGGCTGGGACAGGTTAATCCATGGGCTTTTGACCCCCCTATATGCTTCTCTCTGATGGTCAGGAGTGTGGTGGTGACTCGTGGCCTGTGTAAGCCTATCAGGGATAGGTATAGACCACGAGCCGGCCCCTTCTGGTTCCTGATGGGAGGCAAAGACAAATTTAGTCAGTCCTGTTCTGGATGAGGAAGAGACCAGTAGGGCTGTGAGCCTCTCCCATCGGGGATGAGCGTGCCCACCCCCAGTCCTTAGGGGCTGGGGGGACATCTGATTGCTACAGATCACCCATAATACCGGGATCCAGCACCATTCATAACCCTGGAGCCTCTAAGACTCTGCACCGCTTTGCATGAAACATCTAATGCAGTGACTGCAATAAAGACCCCTTGTTCATCATACCTCTGCCTGCGTGTCAGTTCGGGTCAGTCCCTGGGCAGGGGAGAAAGAAGTGTTCAATAGTGGGGACTGATCTCCGGACACCCTGGAGCCCACTACAGCTGGAGGTGCTAAGCACCCTGAGAAGCAGCTCAGAGGAAGACCCTAAGCCTGTCCTGATCTCCATATCACCGCAGATCAGCTCAGCTCTCCTGAGCCTAACAGGTATGTGCACCACACCCTAGGGAGCAGAAGCTGTGTATCTCCCATGGGGGGGTGGGGGGGGGGGTACAGTGCTACATGTGTTATATTAGTATGTCACATGTATTACTGCTGTGAAGCGATATATACATAGATGGCGCTAAATAAATAAAGATATACATACCTAAATATAGTAACAAGAAAACATATACTTTGGTGAGAAAAATTGCTTTTTAGGTTAGGATCTATATTTCCAAATGTTTCTGTTAAAACCTTTGCTTTATGTGACATCCCTGAAGACCACAGCAATGAGCCTCAATCAGAAAGTGATGGTAGCCGCACAGTACACAGTGGGCTTATTGAAGTAAATGTTCTTATCATGAATTGTATATACAGTAGCAGTGTTTATCATCCAGGGTGCTGTGAAAACCTGGTGTGCGGCGAACCTCTGCCAAGGGTGCTACAGTCATGGGGGAAAAACACGGCACGGGATGTGCTGACACAACTAGCAATTAGGAGACATAGAGGCTGTGATCCGCCTCTCCTCTCTCAGCCCGGCACTAAGGAGAGAAGCCTCTTTATCTCCAGACAGCGCATGAAACACCTGCTGAGCAGCTGACATGTTTGAGGTGTGTGGGAAGGTGGGAGGAAAGAGGGAAGGAGTGACAGCTTTGTGTGGGGAGGGGGTGTGACAGCTTTGTGTGGGGAGGGGGTGTGATAGCTTTGTGTTGTGGGGGTAGGGGAGTCTAGTGCTTTTTGTGGGGTGAGGGTAGGTATGTGGTATAAGTAAGAGATATAGGGGGTGAATGTGGTGTTTATGATTGAGAAAGAGGATTAGGGGGGCAAATGAGAAGTGGAGTGTGTGTTTATTAAAAGGGTGAGTATAATGTGTGAGGATTAATCTGGAGTGTGTAAGAAGAGGGTGGTGTTGTGTTTGTGAAAAAGAGGGTGCGTGTACTGTAAGCGAGGAGGGGATGACTGAGGTCTGAGGAGCAGGGGTGCCCCGATATTTTCACAATCCTTCAGGGTTGCCCCTGCTCCAAAAAGGTTGAGAACCACTGCCATAGATGTAATGAAATTCTTTGCTGGTACTTATTGTAATATACTGCTCCAACACTGCCATTTTATCCCGTGTATTATTCAGGGATATGTTGTGATAACTGGAGGAACAATGTCATGCACTACAAGGCTGAGACCCTGCATTAATTTATCAACAACTAAGGTCATACAAATGACTATAAAATTGTTGTGAAACTGAATGTGAATATTTGATTATCGCATTTGTAATTACAGTGTTATCATAACCATAGTGTTCGCAATTGCGCTTGTAAATCCCTGTGTTATTTTAAATTATCTACAAAATGTTTAAATGAGCAATACACAATGGTTCATTTTCGCATGGAAAACCCTTTAGGTGATAGTAAGCCACCCTTAGGTGACATGGGGAAAGAAGCTGTAAACAATAGGATTATTATCCACCAAAAACGTATTGTGTCTGATTTATACACACTCACAGCTGCACATACAGAATCATTAACTACACTCAAGCTAATAAATCCAATAGGATGGAACACCTATGAGTGGGTTCTGTACTTCTGCGGCTTTTTGTACACACCGTGTAATACTGCACAGCAGACAAAAGCTCTGTCGCAATGGTTTTCAACCTTGTAAGAACTGTGCAACCCTATAAAAATGCTCTGAGGGTCTGTGAACCACCGTCCCCAAAAACTCCCATTGCTGGTCTTTAATCTGTTCCTGAAATGACTTGCAATGTACGTTACTAGAAGAATTTTTAAGTGTAACGGTATTTCCCCCACCCGGTGGGAGATGTGGCCATTACGGATCGTGTGGTGCATGATACCTGCTGGTAACAGAAGGGCTGAGTCGTCCGCCGGTGATAGCGGGGACACAGGAACAGGCTTCTGGGGTTCATACCCCACATATCTCTTCAGCAGTGCAGCGCCTCCATCTGCCATAGGCTCTAGGAACTGAAGGTGATCTCCCACAGTAGAACTACAGATGCAGCAGCCGTTATTCAAACATATCACGCGTTGTATACCTCGGAATACCCATGTCGTGGCGCGTCATTACCGCGTCATTACCGCGTGTTGACTCGTTTTTATCGAGTACAGAAAATGGAATTTTAGTGTCCTGGTTTTTAAAAACCGGCAAAATTGAAACACAGTATTGTACTGCACACATCACAATTCCTTTCTGCAACAGAAACGCCCAAACAAATCGGAATCCATGAAATTCAAACAAAGCAACCTCATGATTGGCCGCGTGGAGTACAGCAGCGCACACGAAAACGGCTCTGTGATATGTTCGAATAACGGCCGCTTCATCTGCATTACCTCTCCCCCCAGTAAGGTCATGCACCAGGCAGGAGGAATAAAAACAGGAACGGTTTATTACTCTTCTGTACAGTAAAGGAACAATGGCAGACTTCTGCCCAATAAAGACTCACAGCTACTACTGAAGGATGGTCCCTGGACCGTTACTACAGGCCAAGGGCACCCGCAGCCATCCTAGCTCTTCCCTAATTCCCTAGCAGAGACAGAGGTATGGTCCACGCTCACTCTCCTCCGAAGGGAAGAGGACTGGAGAAGGCCCAATAATCAGCCTCTCTGTGTGACCTGCCTTCCTCAAGTTCGGGGAAAGGCACTCCCGAATTTGGGCGGTACCTGCCCTTAAGTACAGCCAGGAGGAGGGCACCAGGTCTGACTCATGATTGGTCATGCCCAGGCCTGATGTCACCACCTCCCGCTGTCACTTAAGTACAGTACCCAGGAGGGTGAAAACCCCATATCAACTACTGGAAACCTGATTGTACCAGGGTTTACTGCCAGCCCAAGGGCAGAATAGTAGCCATACGGTGACCTGGCTACACTCTCCCTCTGGTGGAATCCCAACGACCTCACTTGGGTCCTAAAGTTTCGGGTACCATCCTCGAATGTAACCTTAACATGACAAGAACATTTTACATATATGTTTATCACATTTGCATATATGCATGATAACACATTTCAAGGAATACAGTACATACAGTTTTATTTGAAGGATATATCAAATGACTGCATAACTGAACATAGGTTCCTTCCAACATGGAGAACCTTTTTATCAATAATAGTGCTCTGGTTCCTGTGACTAACTAATGCACCGTACTATCGGGCACTGTCACTGAAAATACCCTATTAGGGTGGTCTGCGCACGGCATGATCCACTGGATCTAAAGCGCAAGCACAGCGATATTCCTGGTAACATACTGGGCACCCACAACCAGGCAATACTTTAGGCATGGAAGCTATGGGTCTGGAAGTGTCATGCCAGGAAAATTCTTTAAAAAAAATTATCACCCCCTTCTTCTGCGCTATAGCAATTCTCGTCTGAGATTTCAGAATCCCAGTTCTCTCTAGAACTATTGGACCCCCAATTTTCCTTGGAACTATCAGTGTCCCACCCATGAATCTTGTGAAGCATCGGTTCCCTTTCCCAGGTGGACAGAGTAGGTGATCACCCTAAACCCTCATAGGACTGGTACTCCACCATGATCTCATTATCCCGGGTCAGTGAAACATAAGGTGCAGACGGCACCGAACTAGGGACATAGTTGTTAATCACTCTACGCATGATGTCCTTAAAGGCTGTGTTAGAGAATGCCCTTAAGTATTCATCCTCATCAGAGCTGAATTCAATCTCCCCGTCATCAGAACCCATTTCAAACTCAATCTCCCCTTCCCGTTGTTGGCGAAAATAGTCATGACTTTTGGCAATTCCTGGCTACCCCCGCCGAAATCGGGACGACATACAGTAGGGTTTTACCAGGGCAGTAGGTTCAATAGTAACAACATTATCAGGAGCCCCAGAGTCCTGAACTTGACCCACACTAGGATATTCTTTTACCGGGTCGAGTGTCCGAATGATCTTGGGGACCTCGGGCACAGGCAAAAGCACAGTAGCACCCATTTTGGCCTTTTAAGTCCATCCATGCATGCCCGCATAGAGTGAACAAAGCGTCCCAGGCCAGTGCCTGGTAAGAAATGGAAGGGCTCCGGCGCAACTGCGCATGACAAACTCCAAGCAACTCCCGTATGACTTCAACAAAACTTTATTGCACCGAACATACTGGGGCTACACCACTGACTTGGAAAGTTAACAGCAATTAAGACTCATATCAAACATATCAAATTAAGATTTTGTTTGATATGAGTCTTAATTGCTGTTAACTTTCCAAGTCTGTCGCTGTTATGCTATCTGATCACCATACTTAATGTAAGCCAATGGGACTCTAGCATAGCGTATAAATAGCCTCCTAGCACTTGTCAGATTACACTCCTGATGAAACCGCAATACGGAGAAACGCGTAGAGTGAACCCTGATGAGAGAAGATCACTGTAGGATCGGAGTCCCCCAGAGCAGATGACGTCACTTCCGGTTTCCGGTTTGGGTGAGACGCATCAGTGAAACGCACGCCGAGGCGGAGGGGGGACTGATACAGCTACCTTGCACTGAGATCCGATATGTGATCAAAACGCTTGTATTCTTTTAACACATTGTGAGTGTATTGTACTTTCACTTACAATTTTAATAGAATTTTGTACAGTCTGCACTATGTCCGTTTCCTTATTATTCACCTAAGGTCCTCAGCATCCATCCACGTACACAGACCCACCTACACCACGGGCAGACGGGCTGTCCCTGAAAGATACCTTTATGGGAACATTACTCACCATATACTTGTGAGTACAAATCACACAGCACTATAAATATTTATTTATTAATATCACAATACTGCACCATCAGAAAATTTCTTCTGTTTTACATGATCTTGCGCTTCCCGATGATCTTCACCCCTTCCTGGAACCATCTCTGAACCTGGAACAATCATTGGGGCATAGAGGCCCTCATTAGCAGTCTTTAGAGCCCTTAGACCCTCTCTGATCACCAACATAGGCCCATCATCATCTGTCTCGGTATCAGAGCCGGTCGGATCCTTGAAATCATAGTCCATAGACCCTGGTAGCATGGGCAAGAAGTAGTTAGCTCCGCAACTTGGGCAAGTAGCACCCCAAATCAGATCGCCGCCCGGATAATCACAATTGGGGCACAGGCACAGCAGACAATGAGACTCGCCGACTGTCACTTCCAGGAATCCCCCTGGCAGGGAGTAATATCTCAGCCCACAGGTTGCCATTTCGAGCCTGGATAAAGTACGTGGAGGCAGGAGCACAGGTAGGGTAGTTCCTCCGTCGTTGGTGGCTCCGAAGAACTGAGGGTGCGGTCGGATAAATCCGGCTCTTCCTTTCTTTTCAACCTTCGATGAATATTGGTTGTCACGGTGCCCCCTTCCTCTGGTGAAAATTAGAGGAGGGGCACACAGTGACAGGGCGTGACCTGGGCTCCTGACTGAGCCAGTCACATCGCTGGGGTGGAGTCCTGGGTTTCGCGCCATAGGCAGATCCCAAGTCCCCGGGAGTAGGGTTCACCCAGTAGCACGTGGTTCAGCACCCACGCTGAGCACAACCTCGTGGCTGTTGGCGGGAGGCCGGACGCCATTTTGAAACAGTTCACATACGGGTTGAGCCTGGGCAGTTATAACAGGCTCCTCGATCTGAAGAGCAGGCACGTCGTCTGGAGCCCCACCCATAAGCACAATGTTCTCACTGTCTGCTCCCTCTGGTGGAACCAGAAGTCATAAGCAGCACAAAAAGGGCGCGGCCATGGTTTTCGTGCCACTCTATAATAAAGCGGCAACACCATTCTCCGTATTTTGGCAACTGGACCACACGGTCTGCGTGATTCTGGCGGGAACTAATTTCTTGTGGATCGATACAGCACATGGTTGCGGTCTACCAAGAGTAGATTGTACCCCAGACTAGCAAAGCTCCATCTCGATACGCTGCACACGATTACAGTCCATTACAAGCACTCTGTGATTCCATGATTTGGCTACTGGCTAGTAGTACTCTTGGCTTCTTCTAGTGGAGGTTCAGGCACCTTGTACGTCAGGCACCCCTCCTAAGATACTCCCTATCAGTACTCTTACGCTACCCACTCGGCTACCGGTACCACGGACCCTTTCAGACGTCCCTGGGACTCAGTTAACCAGAGCACCCCTCATTAGGCATCCCGACTACCCGCCTCAGGGCGACTTAGAACATCAATAGCCCTTGTCCAAACCATTCACCCGATAGGGCAGCCAAGGCCTTTTTTCTTGCGAGGAGCCATATCCCTTTGTACATTACAACTAGCTCCCTCTTCATTAGCACGTGTTCTGGAAGCGTACCTTGTTACATCCAGCTTTGTTTCACTGAAAGCCTGTCCTGTTACAGATCTCAGTAGCACCTCCAAATGTAATGGTGTATCCCTCACACGGTGGGAGATGTGGCCATTACGGATCATGTGGTGCATGGTGCTGGTAACAGGAGGGCTGAGTCCTCTGCCGGTGATAGTGGGGACAGAGAACTAGGCTTCTGGGGTTCATACCCCACATATCTCTTTGGCAGTGCAGCGCCTCCATCTGACATAGGCTCCAGGAACTGATGGTGATCTCCCATGGTAGAACTATTACCTCTCCCCCCAGTAAGGTCACGCACCAGGCAGGAGGTATATGCAAACAGGAACGGTGTATTACTCTTCTGTACAGTACAGGAACAATGGCAGGCCTCGGCCTGATGCAGTCTCACAGCTATCACTGGATGATGGTCCCTGGACCGTCACTACAGACCAAGGGCACCCGCAGCCGTCCTAGCTCTTCCCTGCCTCCCAAGCAGAGACAGAGGTATAGTCCACACTCACTCTCCCCCGAAGGGAAGAGGACTGTAGAAGGCCCAATCTCAGCCTTTCCACTGTGTGACCTACCTTCCTCAGTGGGGGACGGCACACTACAAATTTGGCGCGGTACTACCCTTAAATACAGCCAGGAGGAGGGCACCAGGTCTGGCTCATGATTGGTCATGCCCAGGCCTGATGTCACCGCCACATGCTGTCACTCAAGTGCAGCTCCTCGGAGGGGGAAAACCTCATATCAACTACTGGCAACCTGACTGTACCAGGGTTTACTGCCAGCCTAAGGGCAGAATAGTAGCCATCATGTGACCTGTCTTCACCTTCTTTTGCAGCCTACTGTATTTTCTGCCCCAGAATAAGATCACTTTGCCTTGATACATATGCGCCTTTGAGACTTGAGGTGTTTAAAATGAATGAGACCGACTCCAAATCAGTAAGACAGTGACAGTATTACAGAATATGGTATGTGCTGTATATCTTTATTTGTATAGCACCATCCATGTACATGGCGCTTTACAGCAATAATAAACATGACATATTTATAGGATACATGAGAGGAATAAGCGCTTCCAGACATAAAAGAAGAATGATTCCAGAAGAAGCCATAGCGAAACGCGTAGAATCTGATGCTTTGGGATCCACTGAGTGCTGACACGGAGGGTCCTGGCAGACTGCAGAAGCCGAGCATCCATAGTAGCTTCTTCCGCCCTTACTCGAGCCGTCACAGGACGTGACGTCGGCGTGACGTATGCAGAAGCGCATGAGGCAGCAGTAGCAGACGGCGTACACCCCATGTGTACCAGCGGTTCTCTCCATTGTACGGTTACACATTTAGAAATGTGAGTGGATAATAATATGTTTTTATAGATGAAATAGACCTAATTTCTACATACTATACCCTTGTGCGTTCTTTCTCTCTAATGTGTGACCTGCCTCCCTCAAGTGGGAAAAGGCACTCCTGAATTTGGGCGGTACCTGCCCTTAAGTACAGCCAAGAGGAGGGCACCAGGTTTGACTCATGATTGGTCATGCCCAGGCCTGATGTCACCACCTCCCACTGTCACTCAAGTGCAGTATCCAGGAGGGTGAAAACCCCATATCAACTACTGGCAACCTGATTGTACCAGGGTTTACTGCCAACCCAAGGGTAGAATAGTAGCCATACGGTGACCTGGCTACATAAGCTACCAAAACTGGCAAAGCACTATTTCTAGATGATATGGGTCTGTTCATTTCTAGTCTTCAAGATACCACGCCACAAAGTATTGAGTCAATAAACCGACCTGTAACATTTTCAGATCACAAAACGAACTATAATAAATTGGAGGCACTGCTGGCACTACTGACATCAGCATCACCAAAACTTCATGGAAGAGCCTATTAACTTTTATTCTGTGCAGTCAAATGTCTGGGCATAAATGCAGTGTGTTAAAGCAGCAATCCCCCGTACAAGCCTACAATATATGAGTTTAACTCTCTCAGCATGTCCAGCTCTTCCTTTAAAAAATTATGTTTTTCTAATGTTAAAAAACATGAACGTTTGTCAAAGTCTTGCCCGGCTATAAAGGCATTTTCAGCGGTATACATGGCTCTGCTCAATCTCTCCAGCCTCGTCAGGGCGCTCGGTCCGTGAGGGCTGGGCGTGGATATGCAGATGGAGTAATGATGGGCGCCAGGAACTTTAATAGTACAAACAAGAGATTTATTGACAGTCGTTCATAATGCTCTTTACATAAAACATTCTTAAGTTACACACAAACTGGTGACATTACAGGGTTTGTACGTCGCTGCTTCTTCCCTAGAGAACTCTCACTCTTCTTACTTTAGGGAGATACTTGGGCTTATTCCTTACTGTGTTACCTATATGGTTCCTCTCCTTTATAGCGTCCATTATTCTCAGTTTCAACTGGGCCAGTTCTGGGATTATCCCTGCTCTCTTTTCCATTGGGATCAGTGTCCCGGTGCTGAACACTGTATAACTCTGCTAGGCACACTAGGTCTGAGTTAGCTGCAGACTTCCCGGTTTGGTCGATCCGGCTATGTCCAAGAGCAACTACTTGGAGAGCCCCATTGGGACATACACATACATACACATACACACAATTTCAAGGCAACAATGACTATCACAGCTGCTACATACTGTATGGTGTATTTCCTGAAAATTAACAATATATAATATTCCTTTTACTTAAAACAACCAATCTCACTTTTTTTTCAATTTTCTGGGAGATTTTAAACAAAGCTAGAGGGGTCTCCCAGAGCTATTTTTAGCTCAGATGCCTCAACGGTTTCAGAGATATTTACCTTTAGATCACCAGACGTTATTCTCAACCAAAATTGATGGATGATCACATGGTATATCAACCAATAGGGTTGATGCATGTACCATGTGACTGTCCAATGTGACGGCACAGGCCTGGAATGTCTCATTTGACAAGAAGAAGACGACGAGTGAATAAAAGAAAGAAGAAATCAAGAAAAGAAGACCTATTCACCGGAGACTGTTCTTCAGTCAACGAAGGATCCATTGCTTCAGGTCAAGTTGAGGATCCATCAACCTTCACCCATGTTGGCATGTGATTGGATCTATTTTACCTGATTTTTATTTTCTGTTTATTTTTGTATGGTTTTTATGTTGTTATTTTCATTGGCCATTGGGCACAAATTCTTTATTGGTTTGATTTTTATGATTGGGCATCAGCCCTTTATTGGATGAATCTGTGGGTGCCACTGAGGATGAGGAGGACGACCTTCATCCCGGCAGGGGTAAGTAATACTTACAGCCAAGAGGCGTAGGTGGTGTAATTTTATGCTTAGATAAACCCCTATGTAGCCCTTTGTGGTCAGCTAGTCATGGAAACCCATGACTAGTTGACCTGTGGGCTACTGAGGGGATAATACAGTACAGTATGTACTGTATAAAGTATTTACATTACTATTTTATCATCTATTTCAAATTGTCTTACGTATCTTGCCTATGTATACCGTACCTGTATAATGGCCAACATGTTGACCATTATATACATAGAAAAGATATGGCTAACGTGAGCCTGGTCTAGGTGATAAAATATTTGCAGTCTTTCTGGTGTTCATCCCATTCTGATAAATATCAGATAATGAT